>NC_079447.1:44638001-44655501 GCF_903798145.1 Danio aesculapii | reverse complement strand
CGATCAGCTGGTAAGCGCAAAAAAGGAACGCCGTCAAACCGTCCCGTAGCTTTTGTGTTAAAAATTAAATGCTGCCCTACGTAGCTCTGGCTACATAATTCACAATCTCCAGAAACGTATATTGGGCTACGCTTTCAGAATGAGCCTATATTGGTAATTACTACAGTATGTCATATTCAGTGTACACTATCATTCATTAGGTTTAACTCACTTTAGCTTGCACTGTGAAGGTACACTTTCACAAGGTTTCACAAGGAGTTCTTCCAAATTTTAAATGTAGCTTTTCAGCTTTTCAGCACAACTGTATGATATAAACCAAGAATTGTAGCTTATTTGTTCAGCCAGAAAATGATTTCCACTTCATCTCCACTGTTGATGGTTAAGAATGATGGTTAAGAAAATGTCTGACTGAGAAGTCTGAAATATTTTCCCCTCCCATTTGAACAAGGCCTGAAGAGTTCATTCTGGCTGTGTTTGATGAAAACCTCCCTCTCCTTTTTACTCAATTTGTCTTGGCTGCTCAGTCATGTGAAAATGCTTTACTTGTTGAACTTTAAATAGAAATAGGCCTCAAGATATACTTTTTTTCTTATCAGTTACAGTCTACATGCTGAGAAGGTAAAAATTACAGCCAAACCTAAAGGAGATGTTGGAAGAAAATTGTGTGTATATATATCCACAGAGAGACAATACGTACGTTTTCAAGATGAGAGAAACAGATTTGAAAACCACAGACAGTTGTAAGCTCTACTTTACCTTCTCATTCATAAGATTTGTGCATTTGGAATTGCCCTTTTTTTCAGATTAGAGCAATGCATGATGTGTTGCAACAGAAATCAGGGTCGACCAAAATACACAGTCGTATAGATGTCTCTCTAGAGCGTAGGAACAGTTCTTCCTTAAAGATTTTCAGTAACACACCGATAAAACTACATTGTCCTCAAAGGAGACATTCCAGACTCTTGACCCTTGTATAGTTGCAAACTCTTAGCTCACCCTAATGCTTTCTCTTGAAAAACAATCCCAACCTAAAAGCAGGTTTCAGTAGTGTTCAACTCAAACTGTGAGCCCCAAGCTGAGCTTTCCATATTTCACCCAGTGTAAAGCTACATTGTGCTCTTTCAGATTCTCACAGGAAGCGTTTTTCACCCTTCATGGCTTATCCTACCCCCCTCCAACCTCCTCCACTGACCACTCTGTCTGTGAGAAAAGTTAGCAGCCCCCTCATCTACTATCCATTACTTCCCACAGGCCAGCAGTGTAACACTTCAATGCTTCCGTTCCCTTGTAGTCTCCACCCCACAACATCCCAAAATGCTCCAGTACAACAGTGTGTCCCATTCCTCCTACCTACAAACACTCCGTCTCAGGCTGCTGCATGCCTGTGTCCTCTTAGAGCCTCTCTAACCCTGGTTCCTCTCTCTGTCTCTCTCCTTCTCACTGTGCATGTGACTGTGTCTGCTGTGACTGACCAGGGCTTAAAGGGAAACCTGGGGGAGAAGGTAAGTGCAGGATAATGGCCTGCATGTGCAGAATTGACACACTTTTACTGTGGGTGGCTGTGTTGATGAGGGTGGGTGGGGTAGGGGAGAACAACCCGAGCCCATCATGCAAAGTGCGCAGGTACCTTGATTTATATCAAGAAGGCTTCAGGTTTATTTTGAAAGACCTTGGGGGTCACATTGGGATGACGTTTCCCACAATGCTTGGATTACCTGTGTTTATTCTTGGAGTGGTCTGAAGTTTTAAGACTCCCCACTTTAGACAAAGAGATGTTTGGAATGGAGCAGCTTACGAAACCCGACCACTTCTGGACACATCCAAAACTATCCAAATCTTGTGTAGTCGCTGGATGTGTCTTTGAGTCTTGGTGTGACTGAACACTGGAGTTAGTGCACTGAGCTTCAGTTCCTTTTGTGGCAAGTGTGGTTTAAGCAGTTTTTTAACCAGTCCCATTTGGCTGCTGATCTCTGTGTTTGTACAAGCCAGCAGTTCTGCGGCCTCCCTTCATCAAGCTGGAATGATATGTCTTGAGGTTGAACAAGCAATGTAAGGAGAAACATGTTCCTTATCCTTCACCATCACAGAAATTATTGAAGCTTTTGGATGGTTACCCTCACTTGCCAACAATTTACTAGGGTTCCGAAGAATTTGGAAGGGAAATAAATAGTGTTTTGACCACTGGGCCGACAAGTAGAGAAGCAGACAATATACGACCTTGGAAAAACCCACTAGACTTTCATCCAGAATATACAGTGGGCTTCCCTTATTGTTTCAGGGGATTACTTTTTTACCCTTATGTTAAATGCAGTCATATCGTACCTTCTAGCAAGGATATGTCTTGACCCAAGAAATTTTGGGTTAAGAACTTTACTTTTCTGGATATCAAAACATCCCCTTAGGATGAATGGGCACGCTAGCTCTCAAAACTGGCAGCCTTGGTGTGTCAATGCTCAAGCAAATAAATTGAATCAAATCATAACTGGTTATGTTGGAAAGCTCAAAGCTGAACAAAAATAAGGCACATTGATGATTGATTGGTTGAACTTTGCAAGAACTGCAGAACATGAGACAATGTATTCTTTAGACAGAAAGGATTACTTGCTGAATGAAATGAAATCTTTGAAGATCATATCATTCATCAGTAAGCCCAGTCCTTAAATATCAGCAGAATTTCTCCTGCTTTGGCTGATTATATTTGGACTCTTTGTCCAGTACCCCTTCCTGGCTGCCAAATCCTTGTAACGTAAGCCCGTTCAAAGGGATATCTTTAGATCTTCAGTTGTTCTGTTGCACAGATCTCTGCACGATTCTGTGGGTAACCATAAACCTTAGAGTCAAAGCTTAGGAGTTCTTTCCTTTTCCACAACCAAAAAAAGTCTCGTACATCACCCCTTTCAGATTGTAGGTGACTCAATAAAGCACTAAAACAAATACCCCGATGAAGTGGGCATTGAACCAGAAAAACTAAAAACTGTCCACAATTTGATGGATGGCTAGGTCATCAAAGGTGTCCTCCTGATAGAGTTTCGCATGAGAGAGCTAATTAGGGAAAGTGCTGGAAACCCGAGAGCTTTCCTGTCTGACCACAGAGTGTTGCGGGATTCTGCTTGGATGTTTGGTGCAGCTCTGCGGACAGGCCAACACCGTGCAAATCACCTAGTTTGCGCCAGATAACCAGTCTGCTGGGCCGTTTGTTGTTTACTCAGCAGTGCTCTCTGACCCGCTCAACTCGCTGTCAAGATGTAAACTACGACCCTGAAATGAGAACCAAGGTCTGCTGACATTTTACTTACAGACCAAAATACTGCATTCACCTCTGAGCCACATGCAAGCGCTCTCAGTGAGGCGGCTTAGCGAAAGAGTTATGTCAAACAGATGTTACAGGGTGTTTCAGAAAGGGTTTTACTATTCTTCATATACAATATTTTCACTAATACATTTGGCTTTGTACACTAGGTGTAGTTTAGTGGATATCATTCTATCTCTTTTTTCTTAGTTCTTCTCCTCACTGTCTTTCTACCTCTCTATCTGTCCATAGGGAGCACCAGGAGAGCCAGGTCTGTCTATCATTGGCCCACGAGGACCTCCTGTAAGTGTTTGCTCTGTCACTGCTAAAACTCTTCATAATTTCTTCCTAATGTCAGATCTCCAGAGTAGATACAGGTCAGAGGTGCAAATTTTAGCAGCTTTCGGCCTCAATCTTTTCCAAGAGTTTCTGGCAAGGGGTCCTTCTATTGTTTTTCTTTCCGCACTTGACTTACAGACCTCCCCAAAGTGAGCTTGATGAATATATAGTTTGGGGTAGATAAGCAGGATCAGTGTTATCCAACACACTACTACTGTATGTGGAGCAAATCCAATGAATCTCTGTTAATCAAGACCTGATCTCTAATGTGCACGAACAGGACAGGAATCCCACTAAAGCTTGTATGGAAGCACTTACACTTCATCAGAGTATTTTGGGGCTGTGACTCCCACATAATGACACCCATTTGCAATCTCATCTTCATTAGCAAGTAGGAATGAAAACATCCCACCCCTTGTCATTATAATCCAGACATTATACGTGCCGATTGGGCTGTATCTGTTAATGAGTGGTCAGCCATCAGGCGAAATGGGGCTTGTCCCCAAACTGGCACCCTATTCCTTTCCACACATTCCACTGAGTAAGTAAAAAGCCTAATGTTATGCCAGCAGAGGTACAATTTCCTTGCTGATTATGCTGTTCGAAACTTCATTCTGTGGTTTCCACATTCATCCCAATGTAGTCTTATGGCAGGGTCAACAGACCGTTCAGACATATGGTTTTCTGCTTGCTGATTATACACTTTTCTATTCCCTCTGACCCATCACCTCTAATAAGGTGTCAGGAGTGGACATCAGGGATAGAGAACTGGTGACAGGGAGAAGTTTCATTGCAGGGCTGCCTCAGAGGGAATGTCTTTAGCAGGTGAGCTGAAAGAGTAGGCTTTGTCCTCACCTCCAAAGGGGTCAAAGAGGTTGATTTGAGGCAGAAGTGTGGAGAAGCCAGCGGAAATTACTTCTTTAGTCATGCAGGTAGATGTTTAATTTTCATGCCAAAGTGGGGTAGTTAGGGAGAAGACAGCTATCTGTAGATGAGTTGTCGTTACATCTACAGTTATTGTCCAGGCTGATCAGGTTAGGGTAAGGGTTATGCAAAGTGTCTTTAAAGGTCAGTTTATTACATACATTTTATTTATTTAATGTGTAAAGTCAACATGGCAATCTTCCCTTAAAATATGAATTATCTAAAGTGAACTTTCCCCCTTAGTAGTTTTTTCCTCCTTAAGCCTAGTTCACACTGCAGGATTTTAAGCCTGATTTGAGCCCGATTTGGAAGTTAACGAGCTCGCCGACAGATCGGGCTGTGATCAGGAAAAATCTGGGGGTGCTCGGCACTCTGCAGTCTTTATGTGTGAACTACTGAAGAACGCATCAAAGAGGCTCGCTATCGTGTCGCCGACACCTCGCAGATGAAAATCCAATATCTGGCATGGTGAATATTCCAGAGCAGTCGGCCGACTCGACTCCACGTGCGGTCTGATGTAGTGACGAGCTGCAGCCAACGAGAGACCATATCAGCGTGAGCCATTGTGCTCAGGAGCTCAAGAGAAATATCTGTGATTGGCCAGAATGGGCATCGATGCACTCGCTTCATTCTGGGTTAACACGGAGACGAGAGTAGGCTATATGAACAGTAATACTATAACTATTAGTATTACCATAGCATTCATTCTGACCATTCTCATAAGATGTCATATTGTCACGTCATATTTACATTCAAAGCTTCTATTGAGATATTAAAATTAAGCTTTGAATGTCTCTCATCATATTTGATTACACCATTACCCTAAAAGTATTATCTTTTTGGTAATACAACCTGTAAATACGTAGTAAAGATACTAGAACAAGCAAAGGTCTGGGCCTCGCTTTCATTTTCACTTTCAAACAAGAGCTTTATCACGGCACAGAATATGCTGTTTTGTAAGATATATCTGAAGTAAATTTATGTTTTTGCTATCAGAAGTTATATTTATGTTAGCAGGAGGTTGCTAGGGAAAAAAGCACGCATATTTAAAGTCCCAGCGAAAAGTAGCAGACATACATGCAGTCAATTAAATGTAGAAATGCTCAGTTTTTTACTGTTTTGTAATTAATAAAAATAACAATGTCAGAAAGAAATACACAGATATTTAGGAAACGTCAGGGTGTTATAGATATGTTAATTTTATTTCAAAGAGTTGTTAAATTCCAAAAAAAAAAAAAAACTCTGTCTGCCTTTGTAGTTCTGGTGTTAAAGCCACATCTATCCACTTTGCAGATGAGCGATTGACCCGCTGATGCATCAGCTGACTGACGATGTTTTTAAATGATCCCTTAAAAGCTTGAAATGCTGTCAGTGATGTCAGCACACAAGCAGCCAATAGTGTTTAGAATTTTCTGACAGCTCCTCCCACAAAATTTAATTAGCTGTGGTTTGGTAGCTTGACTGAACTGTTGGGGAACGAGTTTTTGTCAGATTATTTAGTGTGTGTGTGACCCCCCCCCCCCCCCCCCCCCCCCCTCTTGTAGATCATTTACGTAGTGTCACGTACTGTGAACTCCACATCGATTAAAAGACACAAAATCAAGTCATGTAGTGTGAACAGCACATTAATCTGCCGATATTTAAAGTCATGCAGTGTGAACTAGGCTTTAGTAGTTCCCCCTTAAACGTTTATGTAGATTCGTAAACAATGCTGAATTTCATTGTCAAAAACCTTTATCTTTGATTCAAGGTATACATATAAAATTGTTTCTGTCCAGAATATGATTGAAAATATTATACTTAATCTGGTTTTAATAGCATGACTGTATTACAGTCTGGAAATGGTCTTTCTATCAGTCCTGAAAAAGCTATGTATTAAGACCATAGTGTATTTTTGGTTTGGAAGAATTCTTTTTATTGGACTGAAATTGCTTTCATTACATTTTCATGGCAACGAAATGAACGTCGTCAGTCCTGTTTCAGACTAATTTCAGTGGGGCACATGCTGCTGCTTCCATAATTTCAGACCTTTAGGTTCCCAAGGCAGAAAAAACAACCATGTTCCAATAACTACCTGAGACCCAGACACACAATCCCCTTCATTAGCTCCGTTCACCTCTTCCTTGTAATTTTCTCTCAGGTTGCTCCAACACAGTCCTTTTTTTGCCAAGCATATTGAATGACTTCCTCTTTTCCCAAGGGCAGCAAAAGTTTTTTCAGGAAAGCAAACGTAGTATTGTTCAGAGGAGAATGTAGCACTAATCATTACTGACATTCACTCATTCAATGTGTGAGAGCCAATAAGACAAGGCTAACAAATTAAATAAGGACAACTCTTTAACGTTTGTTCTTTCCAGTGTTGAATTTCAGTTGGTGTCCCACAGTTTTTAGAGCTTTATTTGTCTTTGTCTCCACATCCCACACAAAGTGCTTCCTACAGAGCAGGAAGGCTCCTGTCCTTCAACCTCAATTACGACACAACTGAGTTTGGAGGAACAATACTCCGTCTCTCAACACAGACCTCCTTTCATCGAGTTCACATAATCCTCATGTTTTTCGTATAGAAAATAACTCCTCTTCTTTTTTTCTTTCTGTCTGCCCTCAGGGACAGCCCGGTACTAGAGGATTTCCAGGCTTTCCGGTAAGTCACTTTTGTCGGAAACCAACTAGACCAACTTGTAAAGATTTTATTTGTGAGTTTATAAAAGCTGCCAATTAGCCACTGGTTATCTGGCCCCTAATTTAAAAGATTCACAAGGAAATGACTCAAGGATGTGAGAATAAAAAACTGTAGACATGTGCAGCTGGGATTCTATAAGTTGGATAATGTGAAACTGTACATGCACTGTAATGTGCATAAACGTCCCAAGATCCTTTCTATGGGCTGTCTGAGAGCTCTAGATGTTAAAGGGTCTTTTCAGGTGTATATTACCAGCCATGAGCACTGATCTGCTGGACACATAGAGAACAGTGACTTCAGAAATACCTTCAGTGTTTCTAGTAAATCTTTTGCACTTGACCTCTGCCATGACCTGACTCTTAAGGAAATACCTCTTTTTTTTCCATAAACATTGTCATATTAGCACGCTTGTCTAGACTAGAGAATTAAAGCTGTTTTGTGCCTCCACAATGTTGCCAATCTGCTGTTTCCCCCCTTTTCTTCAGGGCCCCATCGGTTTGGACGGGAAACCCGTGAGTTTTTCTTCATTCCTTGTAAATGTTTGAATAATTACCAATCGCGCAGGTTTGGAACCTCTGAACCCTTGTACCAAATTATTTAGCAGTAATTGATAATTGACGGCCATTTTGATAATTATGGTAATAATAATTATGCCAATTACTGTAATAAATTCACTATTGTCACCAGTCGTGACAACATGAAATCAGTAATGAAATGTGTACAATGAGTGAAATAATTTCCGCTACCTACTGTAAAAGTGTAAAGAATTTTTTCTTTATTTCACCTCTGCTCTATTTATTTATTTATTAATTGTTTTGAAAACTTACAGGGACAGAATGGTCCAAAAGGTGATATGGTAAGTTCTACTAGTTTTACAGTTGTTAAAAACCATTTCATTTGACGTTGCTTTTAAGAAAACACCTTTTAACCAAAGAACATAGAATCTGTTGCTCTGTTGCTATTTGGGAAACTAGTGTCATGCGGCGGCCATTTTGGAATGAAAATTCCAATAGAACAACAGCACGGAGATCTAACGATAGCCAGAATCAATGAAAATATTGAGTTAAATATGAATTAAAGTATTATATATTCATACATAACATTTTAAACAATATCTCAATGAAAGAAAACAATTTCCAAAATGTTGACAAGACTAAGTTTACAGTTTTTCATGATTGCTAACTCACTAAAATGAAACTTTTCCCACAATTAGCAAAACCGTACACTCAAGGAGCAAAACACAAGGCTAGATCTGCACGACTGTAAGCACATTGTCAGCTTCACACTTTTTGCAAAACATTAAACACAGTGATATGCAAATCACTAAACACACTTGGATGCTTTTGACATAGAAATTTTTCATGATGGAATTTCCTTGCAATTTCAAAGCAAAGGCCTTCAAACGAACACACACATGAACCATAGGTTAAACACAGCCATCAGGTGTGCACACACTGCTGCAAAACTGTAGACACACCAATCAGCTGTAACCACAATTAAAAAAGCAATAGGTTTAAACTATTAGTCTGTTTACAGGAGCTATAAATATTAATCTTCAATAAAAAAGCCAATGTTGCAGTATGGAAGAGGAAGCACGAAAGTGAGGAAGATTGGTAATCAGGAGACAGGGGATGGACTTTTTTTTTACATTGAAATGTATTGATCACCAGAAAGCTGAATAAATAAGCTTTACATTTGTTGTATGGTTTGTTAGGATAGGGCAATATTTAGCTATCAGACTATCACTGTTTGGTGAATACAGTATGTTCATATACTTTATAGCAATATCTCTCAAACCCTGATTATATCAGTAATAGTCAGTTAAAAATGATACAACTGTTTAAGATTGATTACAGCAGTGTGTAAATGAAACAAACAGATTTATATTGAACGAGGCGTGTGTGTTCTGTACGGTGATAAAATTGTGTTTTGTTATAGTGTTGTAAAGTTTTGGATGAAGTGTTTCATCTTGCAAAAGTTCTGATGTGTTCTGCTGTTTGTGTGTGTGTGGATGTGTAAATTGTGTGTAGTGTTTTGACAAAATGAGCCTTCATTTTAAAATTGTGCTTAAGCAATCAGAAAACACTGTAATATTTATAGCTCCTGTAAAATATATTTATTAAAGACTACTATTTTTAGATCAGAAAACACTGTATTATTTATAACTCCTGTAAAACATATTTATTGAAGACTACTATTTATAGATCAGAAAACACTGTAATATTTATAGCTCCTGTAAAACATATTTATTGAAGACTACTATTTATAGATCAGAAAAAAACTGTAATATAATATCTGTTTAACTTATGACATGAAAGTAAGGTTAACAAAATAACTTAAATTACCTTTTTTTTTGTTTTACTTAAATTAGGGTGATGCAAGAATGAGTACACCCCACAACAAAAACTTCTTTATCTAGTTTGTATGGCCTCCGTGATTTTTAATGACAGCACCAAGATTTCTAGGCATGGAATGAACAAGTTGGCTTCAATTTGCAACATCTATAATACTGCAATAAAAGTGTACTGTCAGTCTGTTATCAACATCCCATTTTGAAAGTCATGTTAATTTAATGTGTCAGTATTAATTTATATTAAGCCAGTGCGTAAACTATTAAATTAAAGTAATTTCAAGTAATTTCACCTATAAAAGTGACAGTTCCAAGTAAATAAGTATAGGTAAACTATTAACATTAAGTCTGTAAAATAAACAAATAAAAGTGGTGATGATTGTGATGGTAAGTGTTGTATTGTCATCTTTCAGGTTGTATCTCAGCTTTAATGTGCTTTTTAAATAAATAAATATGAAACAAAGCAGACGCCTGCCTTAAGATCCAATGCACGGCCGATCGCTTACACTCCAAAATGGTGGAATCGCGGGGCTAGCTGGGCACTGCTGTTGCAATGGAACGTTCTATTGAATGTCACCTCTTGGTGATTCTAAGCTCTTTGCTTTAACCTTGACTGGTATTTATTGAAGTGTTAAAATTCCAATCTAAACACTTTTAGTTTAAATGCACACACTAATGTAATACCGTTTGTCAGTGTCCATAAAACTCACCAGTAGAGCCATTTGTTTTCGAGATGGCTTGTTGCAGTGATGTTTATCTAGGCTGCAAGCATGGCCATATAAATTCACAAGAACAACACTCTTGTAGTTTGATTTATGGGTGGAGTGACTGAACGGCAGCACATGTGTGTGTGCGTACGTGTGAGATGAGAGGTCGCTTTCCCACATCTCGTTCAGTGGGGTTTGTCAAAAGTAACTTTATGTGAAAATCTGTCTGACTTTAGCCGCCTGTGGTATTAAAACAAGGACATTGGGTTGGCTCGCTCCTCTTGAAAAATGTAGTCAGAGCTTTCTCTCATGTGATGAAAGACAATGGGCAGCTACGTTATGCTCCACGCTCCTTTATGAAAAGTAGTATAACTTCTATGGTCTTTCTTTTATAGCATTGTGAAAAAAGGATCTATAGAATCTATAAAATATAATAACTTTTCTGAAATGACACCTTAATAAGACAGCATCAGAGCTGAATGGCCTCTGCTGAGCTTTTGAATACACCCCATTGAGCTCTCAAAGTATGCAAATACACCCTAAGCTGGATTTTTCATCTTCATCTTGAAGTTTTTTCAAGATTCATTATGCACCTCACTTTATCTATATTTAGTATATATATTTAGTAGTATTACAGAAAGTGATTTGTTGGTATTTCAGGGAGAAATATCATAGTTCATTGGAATTAGTCTAGCTGTGAATGTTACATTACATGATTTCAGAGGACTTTTATTTTATTTTTATTAATATAATATTTTTTATATATTACAGTAGTATAGCTATAAATAGTAGTCTTCAATTATTATGTTTTACAGGAGCTATAAATATTACAGTGTTTTCTGATCTATAAATAGTAGTCTTCAATTAATATGTTTTACAGGAGCTATAAATATTACAGTGTTTTCTGATCTATAAATAGTAGTCTTCAATAAATATGTTTTACAGGAGCTATAAATATTACAGTGTTTTCTGATCTATAAATAGTAGTCTTCAATAAATATATTTTACAGGAGCTATAAATATTACAGTGTTTTCTGATTGCTTAAGCACAATTTTGAAATTAAGGCTCATTTTGTCAAAACACTACACACAATTTACACATCCACACACACACACACACATACACTAACAGCAGAACACATCAGAACTTTTGCAAGATGAAACACTCAATCCAAAACTTTACAACACTTTAACAAAACACAATTTTATCACCGTACAGAACACACACGCCTCATTTAATATAAATCTGTTTGCTTCATTTACACACTGCTGTAATCAATCTTAAACACTTGTATCATTTTTAACTGACTAGTACTGATATAATCATGGTTTGAGAAATATTGCTATAAAGTACATGAAGATACTGTATTCACCAAACAGTGATAGTCTGATAGCTAAATATTGCCCTATCATAACAAACCATACAACAATGTGAAGCTTATTTATTCAGCTTTCTGGTGATCAATACATTTCAATGTAAAAAAAAAAGTCCATCCCCTGTCTCCTGTTTACCAATCTTCCTCACTTTCAGGCTTCCTCTTCCATACTGCAACATTGGCTTATTTATTATTATTACAAGGATATATATAGCATATTTTATGTATATTAGCATATTTATTGAAGACTACTATTTATAGCTATACTTCTGTAAACATGTTTATTTTAGACTAATAGTTTATACCTATTGGTTTTTTATTGTGGTTACAGCTGATTGGTGTGTCTACAGTTTTGCAGCAGTGTGTGTGCACACCTGATGGCTATGTTTAACCTATGGTTCATGTGTGTGTTCATTTGAAGGCCTTTGCTTTGAAATTGCAAGGAAATTCTGCATGAAAGATTTCTGTGTCAAAAGCATCCAAGTGTATTTAGGGATTTGCATATCACTGTGTGCAATGTTTTGCAAAAAGTATAAAGCTGACAATGTGCTTACAGTCGTGCAGATCTAGCCTTGTGTTTTGCTCCTTGAGTGTACGGTTTAATTGTGGGAAAAGTTTCATTTTAGTGTGTTAGCAATCATGAAAAAATAAAAATAAAAAGTTAATGGTGCCCTCTGTAATTTATATATATATATAATATATATATATATATATATATATATATATATATATATATATATATATATATATATATATGTAATCCTGAACGATTGTAGCATGTCAGACTGCACGAACATGGCTCCCTTGTCACACTGTAAGATCTCAGCTGTCATAATAGCTGAATCCCAAATCGCATACTTATGCAATATTCTACGCCATTTTGTAGTATAAATAGTGTAAGTAGTGCGTTCACACTGAAAACTCTAAAAATAATAAGTGCACTTTAATTACCCGGATGATGCACTTATTCAACCGGTAATATGAAGTGTGTAATGATGGACACTTCATGCACTCAACGACCGCAGGTTTGCTCAGGTAGCAGAAGGGGCGGAGCTATCAGGCGCACATGTTGGAAAACTTTATTTATTTTGGATGGTGAAAGCAAAATTCTCCTATGAGAGTGATTACAGCGCCTCCCGGTGGTGAATGCGGGTTATACTTATGGCAGGTATATTTGATAGTTTGGTCATTATTTCACTGATTTGGCAACTGCCAAACGTCATCAAGGAAACAGTTTGAATTTCCGCTTAGTAAATAAACATTAGTGCTCCATTTGGGATAACACTACATACATATACTATGCTGTTGGGTGTGTCAGTGCATAAGTACATAGTGCATAGTGTATAGTGTGCCATTTGAGACGCAGCTACTGTCAGACTGAACAACAATGAAGATGCACCAAACACGGAAGAAAACTCCCCTGGAGTTTGACGTCATCCACCCATGACACTTTCACTATCCCGTGTTCTGAAATGATTCCTCACAGCAAACGTAAACAATCTGTAGCGGCAATTTTGCACACTGTGTGTCTCAATAATAAAACCAGGAAGAAAAACACTGTTTTGACATTTCCCCGTGGTCATTTGAATTGTCGCATGAATCAAATTCTGAGCTCCTATTAATTCTTGGATTGACGCCCATCGCAGCTGTTTTCACACTGCAGGAAAGTGTCTGAAATCTTCTGACACTGCCAGAACTTCATCGGAGGGAAAATCTGATCACAACAGGCATCAACCGGCTGTCTGTGAACATGTCAAACCTACGATCAAAGACCATAGATTTTAGTTTAGGATTTCAAGAATTTAGGATTTCCCAAATTTGTCTCAGATGACAAAATCGCGGCTTAAATCTCACAGTGTGAGCAGGGCTTAAAAGTTTACAATAAATCTTCCAACTCCTGAATTGTGTCATTATATAGTAACCCACGACAGTAATTAGATTACTTATTCAATGAAAAGTCAAGTAACAGGGTACTGTTTATTTTTAGCTAGTTTTATTACAATTGGCTTACTGCAAATAAATTCAACGGTTCTGTTTCTCGATAATAATAATTGCTTACATTCATATAGCGCTTTTCTAGACACTCAAATCACTTACACATTGTAGCGGCTTCCAATGCTGCTATTGTTGGTAGAGTAAGCGAGTTTTTAACGCGTAAAGTCAGAGTCGTAGGCAAAATAGATGCAAATAAAAACGTCTTTATTTTCCAATCAACAGAATTATTCATCACTTTTCCTTAATCTATATGCACACTTCTCTGTTACCTTAAGTTGAGTTGAGTTACTTCACGTCACGTTAAGTTACGGTCAAAAACTGTGTGCTTCCTACCAACGCTCTCTTCCATGCAGTGAAGCCACAGTTATATAGTCTGGTACTGACACCTTGTGGCCAATCGCCAATTTACAATGTATGGCTCCTACACACATTTTTGGGGGAATCTCCTCATCCACCACCAGTGTGCTCCAAGTGGTGCTCACTGCAGAGCCACTTGGGCAGAGCTGAGCTCCAGCAAGGGGGAGCTTGAGCTCCAGCTCCTCCTTCCTTGCACTTCTTCTACGAGTGATGTCACTGGGGTTGGGGTTAGGGGTGGGTGTACGCATTAAAACAGCTTATAGGAGGAGGAGCGAGAGCTCAAGCTCCCCCTCGCTGGAGCTCAAGTGGCTCTGCAGCGAGCAGTGTCTCAGTATCCACCTCAATGACGTGACAGCAGCCATTTTGCACCAACTGCACACCACACACCAGCTGATTGGTGATGAACCAATTATGAGATAGGGATTGTTAGGAGGCTATGGGCAAATTTGGGTTAAACTCCAACTCTTTTTAGGACCCACACTGACTGCAAGTTGAGCACCCTTGCTGGTCTCACTAACACTACTTCCGGCAGCAACCTAGCTTTCCCATGTTGTCTCCCATTCAGGTACTGACCGGGTACAGCCCTGCTTAGCTTCAATGGGCGACCATGTGAGAGTTGCAGAGAGCTAGCTGCTGGTTAAAAAATATGGAGCACTTTACAGATTAGTGGGTCATCCTTCCGCAGGTCCAGTTTACTCAATTCAGAGTAGCAGAGTAATCAAATGTTCTTTTATTCAGACATTTTGCAATTCAAAATAGAAATTATATTTGTTTAGTTCTTATTTCTGTGTTTATTCAGAAATACTAAAAAGGCTAGATTTCTCAGTAGATGACATTGTGTAGTTCTGATGCATGAAATGTAAATTTAATTACTTTTAAGACAGTAATTATAAAAGAAATCTAATATGACATCAATGGTGTAATTAGTCATTGAAAATGTACAAATAAAAATGAGTAATATTAATTACTTTTTTGAAGTTAGCAAGTTAATTCTGTTTTGTCTTTTTCCTGAATAAATTTATAAAGGATTGTTTGTGTGTGTTTGTGCTTGTTATGACTAGTCTGTTTGCCATTGTTGATTGCAAACAGGAACGTTTAATCATGGACAATCTGGCAACACCACTATATTTTAATTGTGATTATTTTCCCAGGGTCCTCGTGGTCCTAAAGGAGTACCAGTAAGTGTTTGCTTTGACATTAAAATGTAGTCACAGGATTTTTTTACATGGCAGTGGAATGTTATGCATGAATTATGTTTTGGATGGATTTTCAGTTTTTTGTGCAAATCTTATTTTGCAGGGTGAACCTGGTCCAAAAGGAGAGAAGGTAAATTATTTATGAAATGCGTTAAAATTGCATCTAATTGTGTTGTAGTTTATGAAACGGTCCAAGATAACTGTACATGATCGATTTTTTTCTCCCGTTTCCTCTCTCTTTTTTCTCTCGCTCTCTCTCTTTCTCTTTTTAGGGTGCATGCGGAGAGTACACTCACAGGGTGAGCAGATAATTGAACTTTTTCAATATAAATTGTCTTGAACACCAAATACCATTCAAAGTTTATCCAGTGGCTTGTTTGGTGGTCGCTCCACAACAAGTAGGCTCCTGGTTCGAGTCCCGACTGGGCCTGGTGGCCTTTCTGTGTGGATTTTGCATGTTCCCATGGGTTTCTCTTTGGTAATGCAGTTTTTCTTACAGTCCAAAGACATGCTGTGTATGTGAACAGGACATAAAATGTGTGTATGGGAGAGTGTGTTGGTGTTTCCCAGTACAGGGTGTTGCACATGTTTGGACAGGCTTACACGGTGTGAATTCTGATGATCAGATGATTGTATGTCTATGCTTCACTAGTGAGGTAATGTGAAAATCAAATAGACACAGTGGTATATGACAATTTTATGACTCAGCAAATTCTGAAGCAATCTAATAAAAATCTGCACCAAAAACATGAAGAGATGAAGATGATACTTTCATTGCTTTCAGAGCCACTCTCTTACTCTCTTTTTTTCGTATAGAAATATAATATTGATAAGAGACATGAATGTTTACTGTGGATACAGGTTATTTTTCAGCAATGGGAAATCAGGATTCTAATTCGAATTCTAAAGCTTATTTTCTGTTATCAACTATTATCTTTGGCAACCCTGTCATATATGTGACATCATTCAGCGCTCGCTGTTCAGTGAGTTTGTCTAATTGGTTTGTCTTATTTGGTCAACTTCAGATAGATCAACAGATCAGATGTTTAACCGCATATACCTCATTCATTTAAGCTGACGGTTTTCTGCCATGTTTAAAATTTACTGGGAACTTAATTGGCTTGGCTTATAAATTCCTCTCACATGATACAAGCTGGAAACATTTGAGCATCAACAATTCGAGCATCACACAAATTCGAGCAACAGAAAAACAAATTGCATACAAGCTTGTTTGACAGCAAAAATCACACTGTGTACTCCTTCTTTTAGTGCACTCTCAGGCCCCGTTACACGAATACGTTTTCGTTTTAAAACGCATAAGTTACGCCTTCCGTCCACACTACCCCGGAGTTTTCAAGCCCGAAAACGGAGCGTTTTGGAAACGGTGAAGAGGCTGTTTTCATTTTAAAATGCTGCTGCTCCATGTCAGTGTGGATGGGGAAAACTGAGACATCTGAAAATGAAGGCATGGCTGCAGATATTCACCTTTCTGATTGGGGCTTTTTCCTCAGTAATAAGTAGCCTACACAAAGTTGAGACTTGCATCCTTTCCTTGTAAATTCAGTCTTTGCAAGTTTGATATGGAAACAAACCCCCGAGGATCCGTCAGGTAAATCTTCAAAGGAAATAGTGTACTTTATAAAGTCATTTACAGTGTCCTGGCTACGTTATCTCAACAATAAAATGAAAACATGATATAAGGAACTGCCTATTTTCATTTTGATAACTTAACAGACAGCATGTAGCTGTATGTAGCTACATATTTATATGACCGTCATCTCCACTGTATGCATATTTATAACAAAACGGAGCAATGGCTTCTTTCATTTTCAGTGAAAAATACAAAACATACACATTGATTTTAATAATCAATAATGGCCATTATAACAGTATAACGTATAATAAGTTTAAACATTAATGGAAATAAAGGCAAGCAATCCGTCAAATGTGCAGAGTCAGTGTACGTGGTTGTATAAATGAATATATTAACTTATCTTTGCGCTCAGCCTAAACTTGTTCCCTGAGAACAAGTAATAGATACAAAAGACTAAAGTCGGGGAATATGTTGTTGATATAGACAACAAGATGAATTAAATATCACGTTTAACAAATATAGTGAGATTATATCCAGCGGTAGATTCTTGATGAACCGTCCGACGTGCACAGCTCTCAGCTGGGGTTTTGTGCTGTTATGATTTCGGCATGATTGTTTGACATAATGTGTTGTGGGGATTTGTAAAACAACAAATGGGTGTTGTGACACAAGATTCAATTATTTTTTCTTGTG
>NC_079447.1:44588001-44633001 GCF_903798145.1 Danio aesculapii | reverse complement strand
CCATACGGAGTAAGCGATCAGCTGGTAAGCGCAAAAAGGAACGCCGTCAAACCGTCCGTAGCTTTTGTGTTAAAAATTAAATGCTGCCCTACGTAGCTCTGGCTACATAATTCACAATCTCCAGAAACGTATATTGGCTACGCTTTCAGAATGAGCCTATATTGGTAATTACTACAGTATGTCATATTCAGTGTACACTATCATTCATTAGGTTTAACTAACTTTAGCTTGCACTGTGAAGGTACACTTTCACAAGGTTTCACAAGGAGTTCTTCCAAATTTTAAATGTAGCTTTTCAGCTTTTCAGCACAACTGTATGAAAAACCAAGAATTGTAGCTTATTTGTTCAGCCAGAAAATGATTTCCACTTCATCTCCACTGTTGATGGTTAAGAATGATGGTTAAGAAATGTCTGACTGAGAAGTCTGAAATATTTCCCCTCCCATTTGAACAAGGCCTGAAGAGTTCATTCTGGCTGTGTTTGATGAAAACCTCCCTCTCCTTTTTACTCAATTTGTCTTGGCTGCTCAGTCATGTGAAAATGCTTTACTTGTTGAACTTTAAATAGAAATAGGCCTCAAGATATACTTTTTTTCTTATCAGTTACAGTCTACATGCTGAGAAGGTAAAATTACAGCCAAACCTAAGGAGAGTGTTGGAAGAAATTGTGTGTATATATATCCACAGAGAGACAATACGTACGTTTTCAAGATGAGAGAAAAGATTTGAAACCACAGACAGTTGTAAGCTCTACTTTACCTTCTCATTCATAAGATTTGTGCATTGGAATTGCCCTTTTTTTCAGATTAGAGCAATGCATGATGTGTTGCAACAGAAATCAGGGTCGACCAAAATACACAGTCGTATAGATGTCCTCTCTAGAGCGTAGGAACAGTTCTTCCTTAAAGATTTTCAGTAACACACCGATAAAACTACATTGTCCTCAAAGGAGACATTCCAGACTCTTGACCCTTGTATAGTTGCAAACTCTTAGCCTCACCCTAATGCTTTCTCTTGAAAAACAATCCCAACCTAAAAGCAGGTTTCAGTAGTGTTCAACTCAAACTGTGAGCCCCAAGCTGAGCTTTCCATATTCACTCAGTGTAAAGCTACATTGTGCTCTTTCAGATTCTCACAGGAAGCGTTTTTCACCCCTTCATGGCTTATCCTACCCCCCTCCAACCTCCTCCACTGACCACTCTGTCTGTGAGAAAAGTTAGCAGCCCCCTCATCTACTATCCATTACTTCCCACAGGCCAGCAGTGTAACACTTCAATGCTTCCGTTCCCTTGTAGTCTCCACCCCACAACATCCCAAAATGCTCCAGTACAACAGTGTGTCCCATTCCTCCTACCTACAAACACTCCGTCTCAGGCTGCTGCATGCCTGTGTCCTCTTAGAGCCTCTCTAACCCTGGTTCCTCTCTCTGTCTCTCTCCTTCTCACTGTGCATGTGACTGTGTCTGCTGTGACTGACCAGGGCCTTAAAGGGAAACCTGGGGGAGAAGGTAAGTGCAGGATAAGGCCTGCATGTGCAGAATTGACCACTCTTTACTGTGGGTGGCTGTGTTGATGAGGGTGGGTGGGGTAGGGGAGAACAACCCGAGCCCATCATGCAAAGTGCGCAGGTACCTTGATTTATATCAAGAAGGCTTCAGGCTTTATTTTGAAAGACCTTGGGGGTCACATTGGGATGACGTTTCCCACAATGCTTGGATTACCTGTGTTTATTCTTGAGTGGTCTGAAGTTTTAAGGACTCCCCACTTTAGACAAAGAGATGTTTGGAATGGAGCAGCTTACGAAACCCGACCACTTCTGGACACATCCAAAACTATCCAAATCTTGTGTAGTCGCTGGATGTGTCTTTGAGTCTTGGTGTGACTGAGCACTGGAGTTAGTGCACTGAGCTTCAGTTCCTTTTGTGGCAAGTGTGGTTTGAGCAGTTTTTTAACCAGTCCCATTTGGCTGCTGATCTCTGTGTTTGTACAAGCCAGCAGTTCTGCGGCCTCCCTTCATCAAGCTGGAATGATATGTCTTGAGGTTGAAAAGCAATGTAAGGAGAAACATGTTTCCTTATCCTTCACCATCACAGAAATTATTGAAGCTTTTGGATGGTTACCCTCACTTGCCAACAATTCACTAGGGTTCCGAAGAATTTGGAAGGGAAATAAATAGTGTTTTGACCACTGGGCCGACAAGTAGAGAAGCAGACAATATACGACCTTGGAAAAACCCACTAGACTTTCATCCAGAATATACAGTGGGCTTCCCTTATTGTTTCAGGGGATTACTTTTTTACCCTTATGTTAAATGCAGTCATATCGTACCTTCTAGCAAGGATATGTCTTGACCCAAGAAATTTTGGGTTAAGAACTTTACTTTTCTGGATATCAAAACATCCCCTTAGGATGAATGGGCACGCTAGCTCTCAAAACTGGCAGCCTTGGTGTGTCAATGCTCAAGCAAATAAATTGAATCAAATCATAACTGGTTATGTTGGAAAGCTCAAAGCTGAACAAAAATAAGGCACATTGATGATTGATTGGTTGAACTTTGCAAGAACTGCAGAACATGAGACAATGTATTCTTTAGACAGAAAGGATTACTTGCTGAATGAAATGAAATCTTTGAAGATCATATCATTCATCAGTAAGCCCAGTCCTTAAATATCAGCAGAATTTCTCCTGCTTTGGCTGATTATATTTGGACTCTTTGTCCAGTACCCCTTCCTGGCTGCCAAATCCTTGTAACGTAAGCCCGTTCAAAGGGATATCTTTAGATCTTCAGTTGTTCTGTTGCACAGATCTCTGCACGATTCTGTGGGTAACCATAAACCTTAGAGTCAAAGCTTAGGAGTTCTTTCCTTTTCCACAACCAAAAAAAGTCTCGTACATCACCCCTTTCAGATTGTAGGTGACTCAATAAAGCACTAAAACAAATACCCCGATGAAGTGGGCATTGAACCAGAAAAACTAAAAACTGTCCACAATTTGATGGATGGCTAGGTCATCAAAGGTGTCCTCCTGATAGAGTTTCGCATGAGAGAGCTAATTAGGGAAAGTGCTGGAAACCCGAGAGCTTTCCTGTCTGACCACAGAGTGTTGCGGGATTCTGCTTGGATGTTTGGTGCAGCTCTGCGGACAGGCCAACACCGTGCAAATCACCTAGTTTGCGCCAGATAACCAGTCCGCCGGGCCGTTTGTTGTTTACTCAGCAGTGCTCTCTGACCCGCTCAACTCGCTGTCAAGATGTAAACTACAACCCTGAAATGAGAACCAAGGTCTGCTGACATTTTACTTACAGACCAAAATACTGCATTCACCTCTGAGCCACATGCAAGCGCTCTCAGTTAGGCGGCTTAGCGAAAGAGTTATGTCAAACAGATGTTACAGGGTGTTTCAGAAAGGGTTTTACTATTCTTCATATACAATATTTTCACTAATACATTTGGCTTTGTACACTAGGTGTAGTTTAGTGGATATCATTCTATCTCTTTTTTCTTAGTTCTTCTCCTCACTGTCTTTCTACCTCTCTATCTGTCCGTAGGGAGCACCAGGAGAGCCAGGTCTGTCTATCATTGGCCCACGAGGACCTCCTGTAAGTGTTTGCTCTGTCACTGCTAAAACTCTTCATAATTTCTTCCTAATGTCAGATCTCCAGAGTAGATACAGGTCAGAGGTGCAAATTTTAGCAGCTTTCGGCCTCAATCTTTTCCAAGAGTTTCTGGCAAGGGGTCCTTCTATTGTTTTTCTTTCCGCACTTGACTTACAGACCTCCCCAAAGTGAGCTTGATGAATATATAGTTTGGGGTAGATAAGCAGGATCAGTGTTATCCAACACACTACTACTGTATGTGGAGCAAATCCAATGAATCTCTGTTAATCAAGACCTGATCTCTAATGTGCACGAACAGGACAGGAATCCCACTAAAGCTTGTATGGAAGCACTTACACTTCATCAGAGTATTTTGGGGCTGTGACTCCCACATAATGACACCCATTTGCAATCTCATCTTCATTAGCAAGTAGGAATGAAAACATCCCACCCCTTGTCATTATAATCCAGACATTATACGTGCCGATTGGGCTGTATCTGTTAATGAGTGGTCAGCCATCAGGCGAAATGGGGCTTGTCCCCAAACTGGCACCCTTTCCCTTTCCACACATTCCACTGAGTAAGTAAAAAGCCTAATGTTATGCCAGCAGAGGTACAATTTCCTTGCTGATTATGCTGTTCGAAACTTCATTCTGTGGTTTCCACATTCATCCCAATGTAGTCTTATGGCAGGGTCAACAGACCGTTCAGACATATGGTTTTCTGCTTGCTGATTATACACTTTTCTATTCCCTCTGACCCATCACCTCTAATAAGGTGTCAGGAGTGGACATCAGGGATAGAGAACTGGTGACAGGGAGAAGTTTCATTGCAGGGCTGCCTCAGAGGGAATGTCTTTAGCAGGTGAGCTAAAAGAGTAGGCTTTGTCCTCACCTCCAAAGGGGTCAAAGAGGTTGATTTGAGGCAGAAGTGTGGAGAAGCCAGCGGAAATTACTTCTTTAGTCATGCAGGTAGACATTTAATTTTCATGCCAAAGTGGGGTAGTTAGGGAGAAGACAGCTATCTGTAGATGATGTAATGAGTTGTCATTACATCTACAGTTATTGTCCAGGCTGATCAGGTTAGGGTAAGGGTTATGCAAAGTAAAGGTCAGTTTATTACATACATTTTATTTATTTAATGTGTAAAGTCAACATGGCAACCTTCCCTTAAAATATGAATTATCTAAAGTGAACTTTCCCCCTTAGTAGTTTTTTCTCCTTAAGCCTAGTTCACACTACAGGATTTTAAGCCTGATTTGAGCCCGATTTGGAAGTTAACGAGCTCGCCGACAGATCGGGGTGTGATCAGGAAAATCTGGGGGTACTCGGCACTCTGCAGTCTTTATGTGTGAACTACTGAAGAACGCATCAAAGAGGCTCGCTAACGTGTCGCCGACACCTCGCAGACAAAAATCCAATATCTGGCATGCTGAATATTCCAGAGCAGTCGGCCGACTCGACTCCACGTGCGGTCTGATGTAGTGACGAGCTGCAGCCAACGAGAGACCATATCAGCGTGAGCCATTGTGCTCAGGAGCTCAAGAGAAATATCTGTGATTGGCCAGAATGGGCATCGATGCACTCGCTTCATTCTGGGTTAACACGGAGACGAGAGTAGGCTATATTAACAGTAATACTATAACTATTAGTATTACCATAGCGTTCATTCTGACCATTCTCATAAGATGTCATATTGTCACGTCATATTTACATTCAAAGCTTCTATTGAGATATTAAAATTAAGCTTTGAATGTCTGTCGTCATATTTGATGACACCATTACCCTAAAAATTTTATCTTTTTGGTAATACAGCCTATAAATACGTAGTAAAGATACTAGAACATGCAAAGGTCTGGGCCTCGCTTTCATTTTCACTTTCCAACAGGAGCTTTATCACGGCACAGAATATGCTGTTTTGAAAGATACATTATAAAGATACATACAAGTAAATTTATGTTTTTGCTATCAGAAGTTATATTTATGTTAGCAGGAGGTTGCTAGGGAAAAAAGCATGCATATTTAAAGTCACAGCGAAAAGTAGCAGACATGCATGCAGTCAATTAATGGTAGAAATGCTCCGTTTTTTACTGTTTTCTAATTTAAAAAAATAATAATGTTAGAAATAAATACACAGATATTTAGGAAACATCAGGGTGTTATAGATATGTTATTTTATTTTAAAGAGTTATTAAATTTTAAAAAAATAAAAACTCATAGACTGCCTCTGTAGTTCTGGTGTTAAAGCCACATCTATCCACTTTGCAGATGAGCGATTGACCCGCTGATGCATCAGCTGACTGACGATGTTTTTAAATGATCCCTTGAAAGCTTGAAATGCTGTCAGTGATGTCAGCACACAAGCAGCCAATAGTGTTCAGAATTTTCTGACAGCTCCTCCCACAAAATTTAATTAGCTGTGGTTTGGTAGCTTGACTGAACTGTTGGGGAACGAGTTTTTGTCAGATTATTTAGTGTGTGTGACCCCCCCCCCCCCCCCCCCTCTTGTAGATCATTTACGTAGTGTCACATAGTGTGAACTCCACATCGATTAAAAGACACAAAATCAAGTCATGTAGTGTGAACAGCACATCAGTCTGCCGATATTTAAAGTCATGCAATGCGAACTAGGCTTTAGTAGTTCCCCCTTAAACGTTTATGTAGATTCGTAAACAATGCTGAATTTCATTGTCGAAAACCTTTATCTTTATTCAAGGTATACATATAAAATTGTTTCTGTCCAGAATATGATTGAAAATAATATACTTAATCTGGTTTTAATAGCATGACTGTATTACAGTCTGGAAATTGTCTTTCTATCAGTCCTGAAAAAGCTATGTATTAAGACCATAGTGTATTTTTGGTTTGGAAGAATTCTTTTTATTGGACTGAAATTGCTTTCATTACATTTTCATGGCAACGAAATGAACGTCGTCAGTCCTGTTTCAGACTAATTTCAGTGGGGCACATGCTGCTGCTTCCATAATTTCAGACCTTTAGGTTCCCAAGGCAGAAAAAAACAACCAAGTTCCAATAACTACCTGAGACCCAGACACACAATCCCCTTCATTAGCTCCGTTCACCTCTTCCTTGTAATTTTCTCTCAGGTTGCTCCAACACAGTCCTTTTTTTGCCAAGCATATTGAATGACTTCCTCTTTTCCCAAGGGCAGCAAAAGTTTTTTCAGGAAAGCAAACGTAGTATTGTTCAGAGGAGAATGTAGCACTAATCATTACTGACATTCACTCATTCAATGTGTGAGAGCCAATAAGACAAGGCTAACAAATTAAATAAGGACAACTCTTTAACGTTTGTTCTTTCCAGTGTTGAATTTCAGTTGGTGTCCCACAGTTTTTAGAGCTTTATTTGTCTTTGTCTCCACATCCCACACAAAGTGCTTCCTACAGAGCAGGAAGGCTCCTGTCCTTCAACCTCAATTACGACACAACTGAGTTTGGAGGAACAATACTCCGTCTCTCAACACAGACCTCCTTTCATCGAGTTCACATAATCCTCATGTTTTTCGTATAGAAAATAACTCCTCTTCTTTTTTTCTCTCTGTCTCCCCTCAGGGACAGCCCGGTACTAGAGGATTTCCAGGCTTTCCGGTAAGTCACTTTTGTCGGAAACCAACTAGACCAACTTGTAAAGATTTTATTTGTGAGTTTATAAAAGCTGCCAATTAGCCACTGGTTATCTGGCCCCCAATTTAAAAGATTCACAAGGAAATGACTTAAGGATGTGAGAATAAAAAACTGTAGAAATGTGCAGCTGGGATTCTATAAGTTGGATAATGTGAAACTGTACATGCACTGTAATATGCATAAACGTCCCAAGATCCTTTCTATGGGCTGTCTGAGAGCTCTAGATGTTAAAGGGTCTTTTCAGGTGTATATTACCAGCCATGAGCACTGATCTGCTGGACACATAGAGAACAGTGACTTCAGAAATACCTTCAGTGTTTCTAGTAAATCTTTTGCACTTGACCTCTGCCATGACCTGACTCTTAAGGAAATACCTCTTTTTCTTCCATAAACATTGTCATATTAGCACGCTTGTCTAGACTAGAGAATTAAAGCTGTTTTGTGCCTCCACAATGTTGCCAATCTGCTGTTTCCCCCCTTTTCTTCAGGGCCCCATCGGTTTGGACGGGAAACCCGTGAGTTTTTCTTCATTCCTTGTAAATGTTTGAATAATTACCAATCGCGCAGGTTTGGAACCTCTGAACCCTTGTACCAAATTATTTAGCAGTAATTGATAATTGACGGCCATTTTGATAATTATGGTAATAATAATTATGCCAATTATTGTAATAAATTCATTATTGTCGCCAGTTGTGACAACATGAAATCAATAATGAAATGTGTACATTGAGTGAAATTAATTTCCGCTACCTACTGTAAAAGTGTAAAGAATTTTTTCTCTATTTCACCTCTGCTCTATTTATTTATTTATTGTTTTGAAAACTTACAGGGACAGAATGGTCCAAAAGGTGATATGGTAAGTCCTACTAGTTTTACAGTTGTTAAAAACAATTTCATTTGACGTTTCTTTTAAGAAAACACCTTAACCAAAACCAAAGAACATAGAATCACCAGGTGGCAACACTCTGTTGCTATTTGGGAAACTAGTGTCATGCGGCGGCCATTTTGGAATGAAAATTCCAATAGAACAACAGCACGGAGATCTAACGATAGCCAGAATCAATAAAAATATTGAGTTAAATATGAATTAAAGTATTATATATTCATACATAACATTTTAAACAATATCTCAATGAAAGAAAACAATTTCCAAAATGTTGACAAGACTAAGTTTACAGTTTTTCATGATTGCTAACTCACTAAAATGAAGCTTTTCCCACAATTAGCAAAACCGTACACTCAAGGAGCAAAACACAAGGCTAGATCTGCACGACTGTAAGCACATTGTCAGCTTCACACTTTTTGCAAAACATTAAACACAGTGATATGCAAATCACTAAACACACTTGGATGCTTTTGATATAGAAATTTTTCATGATGGAATTTCCTTGCAATTTCAAAGCAAAGGCCTTCAAACGAACACACACATGAACCATAGGTTAAACACAGCCATCAGGTGTGCACACACTGCTGCAAAACTGTAGACACACCAATCAGCTGTAACCACAATTAAAAAAGCAATAGGTTTAAACTATTAGTCTGTTTACAGGAGCTATAAATATTAATCTTCAATAAAAAAGCCAATGTTGCAGTATGGAAGAGGAAGCACGAAAGTGAGGAAGATTGGTAATCAGGAGACAGGGGATGGACTTTTTTTTTACATTGAAATGTATTGATCACCAGAAAGCTGAATAAATAAGCTTTACATTTGTTGTATGGTTTGTTAGGATAGGGCAATATTAGCTATCAGACTATCACTGTTTGGTGAATACAGTATCTTCATGTACTTTATAGCAATATCTCTCAAACCCTGATTATATCAGTAATAGTCAGTTAAAATGATACAAGTGTTTAAGATTGATTACAGCATTGTGTAAATGAAGCAAACAGATTTATATTGAATGAGGCGTGTGTGTTCTGTATGGTGTTAAAATTGTGTTTTGTTATAGTGTTGTAAAGTTTTGGATGAAGTGTTTCATCTTGCAAAAGTTCTGATGTGTTCTGCTGTTTGTGTGTGTGTGGATGTGTAAATTGTGTGTAGTGTTTTGACAAAATGAGCCTTCATTTTAAAATTGTGCTTAAGCAATCAGAAAACACTGTAATATTTATAGCTCCTGTAAAATATATTTATTAAAGACTACTATTTTTAGATCAGAAAACACTGTATTATTATAGCTCCTGTAAAACATATTTATTGAAGACTACTATTTATAGATCAGAAAACACTGTAATATTTATAACTCCTGTAAAACATATTTATTGAAGACTACTATTTATAGATCAGAAAAAAACTGTAATATAATATCTGTTTAACTTATCTCGTGAAAGTAAGTTTAACAAAATAACTTAAATTACCATTTTTTTTTTAGTTTTACTTAAATTAGGGTGATGCAAGAATGAGTACACCCCACAACAAAAACTTCTTTATCTAGTTTGTATGGCCTCCGTGATTTTTAATGACAGCACCAAGATTTCTAGGCATGGAATGAACAAGTTGGCTTCAATTTGCAACATCTATAATACTGCAATAAAAAGTGTACTGTCAGTCTGTTATCAACATACCATTTTGAAAGTCATGTTAATTTAATGTGTCAGTATTAATTTATATTAAGCCAGTGCGTAAACTATTAAATTAAAGTAATTTCAAGTAATTTCACCTATAAAAGTGACAGTTCCAAGTAAATTAGTATAGTTAAACTATTAACATTCAGTCTGTAAAATAAACGATTAAAATTGCTGATGATTGTGATGGTAAGTGTTGTACTGTCATCTTTCAGGTTGTATCTCAGCTTTAATGTGCTTTTTAAATAAATAAATATGAAACAAAGCAGACGCCTGCCTTAAGATCCAATGGACGGCCGATGGCTTACACTCCAAAATGGTGGAATCGTGGGGCTGTAGCTGGGCACTGCTGTTGCAATGGAACGTTCTATTGAATGTTGCTCTTG
This sequence comes from Danio aesculapii, assembly GCF_903798145.1. Classification (NCBI taxonomy): domain Eukaryota; kingdom Metazoa; phylum Chordata; class Actinopteri; order Cypriniformes; family Danionidae; genus Danio; species Danio aesculapii. The sequence goes on along the minus strand of NC_079447.1, from coordinate 44,622,816 downwards.
GTGATTCTAAGCTCTTTGCTTAACCATGACTGGTATTAATTGAAGTGTTAAAATTCCAATCTAAACACTTTTAGTTTAAATGCACACACTAATGTAATACCGTTTGTCAGTGTCCATAAAACTCACCAGTAGAGCCATTTGTTTTCGAGATGGCTTGTTGCAGTGATGTTTATCTAGGCTGCAAGCATGGCCATATAATTCACAAGAACAACACTCTTGTAGTTTGATTTATGGGTGGAGTGACTGAACGGCAGCACATGTGTGCGTGCGTACGTGTGAGATGAGAGGTCGCTTTCCCACATCTCGTTCAGTGGGGTTTGTCAAAAGTAACTTTATGTGAAAATCTGTCTGACTTTAGCCGCCTGTGGTATTAAAACAAGGACATTGGGTTGGCTCGCTCCTCTTGAAAAATGTAGTCAGAGCTTTCTCTCATGTGATGAAAGACAATGGGCAGCTACGTTATGCTCCACGCTCCTTTATGAAAAGTAGTATAACTTCTATGGTCTTTCTTTTATAGCATTGTGAAAAAAGGATCTATAGAATCTATAAAATATAATAACTTTTCTGAAATGACACCTTAATAAGACAGCATCAGAGCTGAATGGCCTCTGCTGAGCTTTTCAATATGCCGCATTGAGCTCTCAAAGTATGCAAATACACCCTAAGCTGGATTTTTCATCTTCATCTTGAAGTTTTTTCAAGATTCATTATGCACCTCACTTTATCTATATTTAGTATATATATTTAGTAGTATTTATTAGTATTACAGAAAGTGATTTGTTGGTATTTCAGGGATAAATATCATAGTTCATTGGAATTAGTCTAGCTGTGAATGTTACATTACATGATTTCAGAGGACTTTTATTTTATTTTTATTAATATAATATTTTTTTATATTACAGTAGTATAGCTATAAATAGTAGTCTTCAAAAATATGTTATACAGGAGCTATAAATATTACAGTTTTTTTTCTGATCTATAAATAGTAGTCTTCAATAAATATATTTTACAGGAGCTATAAATATTACAGTGTTTTCTGATCTATAAATAGTAGCCTTCAATAAATATGTTTTACAGGAGCTATAAATATTACAGTGTTTTCTGATCTAAAAATAGTAGTCTTCAATAAATATATTTTACAGGAGCTATTATTATTACAGTGTTTTCTGATTGCTTAAGCACAATTTTGAAATTAAGGCTCATTTTGTCAAAACACTACACACAATTTACACATCCACACACACACAAACAGCAGAACACATCAGAACTTTTGCAAGATGAAACACTCAATCCAAAACTTTACAACACTTTAACAAAACACAATTTTATCACCGTACAGAACACACACGCCTCATTCAATATAAATCTGTTTGCTTCATTTACACACTGCTGTAATCAATCTTAAACAGTTGTATCATTTTTAACTGACTATTACTGATATAATCAGGGTTTGAGAGATATTGCTATAAAGTACATGAAGATACTGTATTCACCAAACAGTGATAGTCTGATAGCTAAATATTGCCCTATCATAACAAACCATACAACAATGTGAAGCTTATTTATTCAGCTTTCTGGTGATCAATACATTTCAATGTAAAAAAAAAGTCCATCCCCTGTCTCCTGTTTACCAATCTTCCTCACTTTCAGGCTTCCTCTTCCATACTGCAACATTGGCTTATTTATTATTATTACAAGGATATATATAGCATATTTATGTATATTAGCATATTTATTGAAGACTACTATTTATAGCTATACTTCTGTAAACATGTTTATTTTAGACTAATAGTTTATACCTATTGGTTTTTTATTGTGGTTACAGCTGATTGGTGTGTCTACAGTTTTGCAGCAGTGTGTGTGCACACCTGATGGCTATGTTTAACCTATGGTTCATGTGTGTGTTCATTTGAAGGCCTTTGCTTTGAAATTGCAAGGAAATTCTGCATGAAAGATTTCTGTGTCAAAAGCATCCAAGTGTATTTAGGGATTTGCATATCACTGTGTTCAATGTTTTGCAAAAAGTATAAAGCTGACAATGTGCTTACAGTCGTGCAGATCTAGCCTTGTGTTTTGCTCCTTGAGTGTACGGTTTAATTGTGGGAAAAGTTTCATTTTAGTGTGTTAGCAATCATGAAAAAATAAAAAATAAAAAGTTAATGGTGCCCTCTGTAATTTATATATATATATATATATATATATATATATATATATATATATATATATATATATATATATATATATATATATATATATGTAATCCTGAACGATTGTAGCATGTCAGACTGCACGAACATGGCTCCCTTGTCACACTGTAAGATCTCAGCTGTCATAATAGCTGAATCCCAAATCGCATACTTATGCACTATTCTACGCCATTTTGTAGTATAAATAGTGTAAGTAGTGCGTTCACACTGAAAACTCTAAAAATAATAAGTGCACTTTAATTACCCGGATGATGCACTTATTCAACCGGTAATATGAAGTGTGTAATGATGGACACTTCATGCACTCAACGACCGCAGGTTTGCTCAGGTAGCAGAAGGGGCGGAGCTATCAGGCGCACATGTTGGATAAACTTTATTTATTTTGGATGGTGAAAGCAAAATTCTCCTATGAGAGTGATTACAGCGCCTCCCGGTGGTGAATGCGGTTATACTTATGGCAGGTATTATTTGATAGTTTGGTCATTTATTTCACTGATTTGGCAACTGCCAAACGTCATCAAGGAAACAGTTTGAATTTCCGCTTAGTAAATAAACATTAGTGCTCCATTTGGGATAACACTACATACATATACTATGCTGTTGGGTGTGTCAGTGCATAAGTACATAGTGCATAGTGTATAGTGTGCCATTTGAGACGCAGCTACTGTCAGACTGAACAACAATGAAGATGCACCAAACACGGAAGAAAACTCCCCTGGAGTTTGACGTCATCCACCCATGACACTTTCACTATCCCGTGTTCTGAAATGATTCCTCACAGCAAACGTAAACAATCTGTAGCTGCAATTTTGCACACTGTGTGTCTCAATAATAAAACCAGGAAGAAAAACACTGTTTTGACATTTCCCCGTGATCATTTGAATTGTCGCATGAATCGCGTCATCAAATTCTGAGCTCCTATTAATTCTTGGATTGACGCTCATCGCAGCTGTTTTCACACTGCAGGAAAGTGTCTGAAATCTTCTGACACTGCCAGAACTTCATCGGAGGGAAAATCTGATCACAACAGGCATCAACCGGCTGTCTGTGAACATGTCAAACCTACGATCAAAGACCATAGATTTGAGCTTAGGATTTCAAGAATTTTAGGATTTCCCAAATTTGTCTAAGATGACAAAATCGCGGCTTAAATCTCACAGTGTGAGCAGGGCTTAAAAGTTTACAATAAATCTTCCAAACTCCTGAATTGTGTCATTATATAGTAACCCACGACAGTAATTAGATTACTTATTCAATGAAAAAGTCAAGTAACAGGGTACTGTTTATTTTTAGCTAGTTTTATTACAATTGGCTTACTGCAAATAAATTCAACGGTTCTGTTTCTCGATAATAATAATTGCTTACATTCATATAGCGCTTTTCTAGACACTCAAATCACTTTACACATTGTAGCGGCTTCCAATTGCTGCTATTGTTGGTAGAGTAAGCGAGTTTTTAACGCGTAAAGTCAGAGTCCGTAGGCAAAATAGATGCAAATAAAAACGTCTTTATTTTCCAATCAACAGAATTACTTCATCACTTTTCCTTAATCTATATGCACACTTCTCTGTTACCTTAAGTTGAGTTGAGTTACTTCACGTCACGTTAAGTTACGGTCAAAAACTGTGTGCTTCCTACCAACGCTCTCTTCCATGCAGTGAAGCCACAGTTATATAGTCTGGTACTGACACCTTGTGGCCAATCGCCAATTTACAATGTATGGCTCCTACACACATTTTTGGGGGAATCTCCTCATCCACCACCAGTGTGCTCCAAGTGGTGCTCACTGCAGAGCCACTTGGGCAGAGCTGAGCTCCAGCAAGGGGGAGCATGAGCTCCAGCTCCTCCTTCCTTGCACTTCTTCTACGAGTGATGTCACTGGGGGTTGGGGTTAGGGGTGGGTGTACGCATTAAAACAGCTTATAGGAGGAGGAGCGAGAGCTCAAGCTCCTCCTCGCTGGAGCTCAAGTGGCTCTGCAGCGAGCAGTGTCTCAGTATCCACCTCAATGACGTGACAGCAGCCATTTTGCACCAACTGCACACCACACACCAGCTGATTGGTGATGAACCAATTATGAGATAGGGATTGTTAGGAGGCTATGGGCAAATTTGGGTTAAACTCCAACTCTTTTTAGGACCCACACTGACTGCAGGTTGAGCACCCTTGCTGGTCTCACTAACAATACTTCTGGCAGCAACCTAGCTTTCCCATGTTGTCTCCCATTCAGGTACTGACCGGGTACAGCCCTGCTTAGCTTCAATGGGCGACCATGTGAGAGTTGCAGAGAGCTAGCTGCTGGTTAAAAAATATGGAGCACTTCACAGATTAGTGGGTCATCCTTCCGCAGGTCCAGTTTACTCAATTCAGAGTAGCAGAGTAATCAAATGCTCTTTTATTCAGACATTTTGCAATTCAAAATAGAAATTATATTTGTTGAATTCTTATTTCTGTGTTTATTTAGAAATACTAAAAAGGCTAGATTTCTCAGTAGATGACATTGTGTAATTCTGATCCATGAAATGTAAATTTAATTACTTTTAGGACATTGTAATTATAAAAGAAATCTAATATGACATCAATGGTTGTAATTAGTCATTGAAAATGTATAAATAAAAATGAGTAATTAATTACTTTTTTGAAGTTAGCAAGTTAACTCCTTTTTTAGTAAACAGCAATAATTCTGTTTTGTCTTTTTCCTGAATAAATTTATAAAGGATATTTTAGTGTGTGTTTGTGCTTGTTATGACTGGTCTGTTTGCCATTGTTGATTGTAAACAGGAACGTTTAATCATGGACAATCCGGCAACACCACTATATTTTAATTGTGATTATTTTCCCAGGGTCCTCGTGGTCCTAAAGGAGTACCAGTAAGTGTTTGCTTTGACATTAAAATGTAGTCACAGGATTTTTTTACATGGCAGTGGAATGTTATGCATGAATTATGTTTTGGATGGATTTTCAGTTTTTTGTGCAAATCTTATTTTGCAGGGTGAACCTGGTCCAAAAGGAGAGAAGGTAAATTATTTATGAAATGCGTTAAAATTGCATCTAATTGTGTTGTAGTTTATGAAACGGTCCAAGATAACTGTACATGATCGATTTTTTTCTCCCGTTTCCTCTCTCTTTTTTCTCTCGCTCTCTCTCTTTCTCTTTTTAGGGTGCATGCGGAGAGTACACTCACAGGGTGAGCAGATAATTGAACTTTTTCAATATAAATTGTCTTGAACACCAAATACGATTCAAAGTTTATCCAGTGGCTTGTTTGGTGGTCGCTCCACAACAAGTAGGCTCCTGGTTTGAGTCCCGACTGGGCCAGGTGGCCTTTCTGTGTGGATTTTGCATGTTCCCATGGATTTCTCTTTGGGTAATGCAGTTTTTCTCACAGTCCAAAGACGTGCTGTGTATGTGAACAGGACATAAAATGTGTGTATGGGAGAGCGTGTTGGTGTTTCCCAGTACAGGGTGTTGCACATGTTTGGACAGGCTTACACGGTGTGAATTCTGATGGTCAGATGATTGTATGTCTATGCTTCACTAGTGAGGTAATGTGAAAATCAAATAGACACAGTGGTATATGACAATTTTCATGACTCAGCAAATTCTGAAGCAATCTAATAAAAATCTGCACCAAAAACATGAAGAGATGAAGATGATACTTTCATTGCTTTCAGAGCCACTCTCTTACTCTCTTTTTTTCATAGAGAAATATAATATTGATAAGAGACATGACTGTTTACTGTGGATACAGGTTATTTTTCAGCAATGGGAAATCAGGATTCTAATTCGAATTCTAAAGCTTATTTTCTGTTATCAACTATTATCTTTGGCAACCCTGTCATATATGTGACATCATTCTGCACTCGCTGTTCAGTGAGTTTGTCTAATTGGTGTGTCTTATTTGCTCAACTTCAGATAGATCAACAGATCAGATGTTTAACCGCATATACCTCATTCATTTAAGCTGACAGTTTTCTGCCATGTTTAAAATTTACTGGGAACTTAATTGGCTTGGCTTATAAATTCCTCTCACATGATACAAGCTGGAACCATTTGAGCATCAACAATTCGAGCATCACACAAATTCGAGCAACAGAAAAACAAATTGCATACAAGCTTGTTTGACAGCAAAAATCACACTGTGTACTCCTTCTTTTAGTGCACTCTCAGGCCCCGTTTACACTAATACGTTTTCGTTTTAAAACGCATAAGTTACGCCTTCCGTCCACACTACCCCGGAGTTTTAAAGCCCGAAAACGGAGCGTTTTGGAAACAGTGAAGAGGCTGTTTTCATTTTAAAATGCTGCTGCTCCATGTCAGTGTGGATGGAGAAAACTGAGACATCTGAAAATAAAGGCATGGCTGCAGATATTCACCTATCTGATTGGGGCTTTTTCCTCAGTATTAAGTAGCCTACACAAAGTTCAGTCTTGCATCCTTTCCTTGTAAATTCAGTCTTCGCAAGTTTGATTTGAAAAACAAACCCCAGAGGATACATCGGGTAAATCTTCAAAGGAAATAGTGTACTTTATAAAGTCATTTACAGTGTCCTGGCTACATTATCTTAACAATAAAATGAAAACATGATATAAGGAACTGCCTATTTTCATTTTGATAACTTAACAGACAGCATGTAGCTGTATGTAGCTACATATTTATATGACCGTCATCTCCACTGTATGCATATTTATAACAAAACGGAGCAATTGGCTTCTTTCATTTTCAGTGAAAAATACAAAACATACACATTGATTTTAATAATCAATAATGGCCATTATAACAGTATAATGTATAATAAGTTTATACATTAATGGAAACAAAGGCAAGCAATCCGTCAAATGAGCAGAGTCAGTGTACGTGGTTGCATAAATTAATATATTAATTTATCTTTGCGCTCAGCCTAAACTTGTTCCCTGAGAACAAGTAATAGATACAAAAGACTAAAGTCGGGGAATATGTTGTTGATATAGACAACAAGATGAATTAAATATCACGTTTAACAAATATAGTGAGATTATATCCAGCGGTAGATTCTTGATGAACCGTCCGACGTGCACAGCTCTCAGCTGGGGTTTTGTGCTCGAAGCACCAGCTGACTGCCTGGAGCTCAGACAGGCGTATACGCTGCAGCGCACACCAGAGTGTGTGTGTGCTCACGTGATGTGCATTTTCAGCAGTGTAGTGTAGACGGAGAGCTGTTTAGAAATGCTAGGTGAAACACCAGAGTGGACGTGGATCGTTTCATTCTAAATGCCGTTTTAAAACTAAACCGTATTAGTGTAAACGGGGCCTTAAGGTTAGGTTGTGGCAGGAAGGGTATCTGCTGGTGAAACGGCAAGAGTAATTGGCGGTTCATTCTGCTGTGGTGGCCCCTGATGAAAAAGGAAATAAGCCGAAGGAGAGTGAGAGAGAGGTTATCTGGTTTTTAATGCTGAGAAATCACAAACATGTGTTTTCCAGTTTACGTGATGTTCTTCTATTTGTCAAAGTGGTTTGTGTTACCCTTAAAAAGACATGAACAACATGTTTTGTGGTTAAATTAGAGACATTGAAATTGGAGGAAAAGCAAAGGCACAGCTTGGATTGACAGCTTGGATGAAGTCTCGGATAGGTAGCACATGAGCACATGCCAAGGCAGGGCCTCAAAGTTAATCACATCTCTCTTGAGCAAATCACAGTTTCGTGTAAACAAAGCAATTTCTACCAACAGCCTGCTGAATTGGATTTGATAAGGCTCTCTGTTAAAGACATCCAAGTTTTTTATGTGGTGGATAGGGGATTCAGTAACAGCCCTGCACTACTTAAAAGCAATTTTGGCCTTTTGAAGCTATTTTATCAATTATGTAATCTCAAAAACAACACGCAATATTACAGCAGAAAAATAGTCTTGGCGGTAGATATTTCTGTGGAATATGTTTGGCTTGACAAAGAAAGAGCAGAAATAGCAACAGGACAAGTACAGTTGAGAATTTTGTATTTATTCACTGTTTTAAATGTGCATAAGGAAGTTTAATCAGTAAATCATACATATATCACATCAAAACAGAGGCGTTTTTCATGCATGTCGGCATGGCCATGTGGGAGGCTGTTAACTATTTAGAAAACTACACGTTAGGGTGGTCTTTTGGGTTGTACTGTAAAAAGTGATTAGTTACTTTACTTAAAAAGCAACTTAAAACAGTTAAGTTGTCTTAATTTTTATAATTATGTACACACAGTGCTTAATAATTTTAATAACAGGTTTACTCACTAAAGCAAGTCTAATTGCTTTAAAAGCAACAGTTTCTCCGTTATTTTTAATGCAACAGTCCAGTTTTTTTTTTTGTTTTGTTTTGTTGTTTTACAACTACTCTTGAGATAAACAGTTTAGTTTTACTATTTTTTTATCCATTCAGCCAAACTCAGGAGGAACACTTTTGGCTTAGCATAGATAATTCAGTCAGATTATTAGCATCTCACTTTTAAAATGAGCAAAGCAACTTCATAATTTTCCTATTTAAAGCTTTACTCTTCTGTAGTTAAACTGTGTACTAAGACAGTGAAAAGTGAAAATGAAAAGTGGCCATTTTCTAGGCCGAAATGAGAGCATAGTTTCTAGAAGCATCAGCTTAGCATCATTATCATTTTCTATCAGTTTAGTACACAAAGAGTATAGAATTAAGCAGGAAATGTATTTAAAACTTTTTTTTAATCTTTGAGCAAGATGCTAATGGTCTAATCCAATTCAATGACTTATGCTAAGCTAAGCTAAAAGTTATCCCACCAAACACAGAGATCAGCTAAATAAATGGTAAAACGCAACTGCTTAAACTCTAGATGACTTGTAAAATTAGCCTATTTCCACAAATATTGGAGTGTTTCTTTAGAGAAAAGTCCACTAATTACTTTTTACAGTTGAAGGTTAAAAACAAAGGTTGATTTGCTAGATTGAATGGAAACAGTATACCCTGCAATGATGGAACAAAATAGGCAATTAAATCTCATACATATCTGTGTGTTCATGTATCCATGTGTATTTGTATGTCGGGCCGTTTTAACCAGGGTCTCCAAATGAAAACACTGGCAGCTTTGCGCTCCAGTCAGGCTCTGATGTTGAAGGTTTGTGGGTTGTTCCCCCGTTCCTCATCCCTAATACCGTGCTGTGTGTGTTACAGTCCTGCTGCAAAGAGAGACATAGCTGTGCTCTGTTGGAGGTGCAGAGAGGTGCCTGTTATTATAACTGATTGAACACACTATGTGAATTTATAATCACACATTTTAACACACAGCTGTTTTCCTGCTTTCTCTTAGGCCATCTCAATGAACTTTTACGGTTGTGGTATATAATTTTAAGGTACACTATGCAACTGTAACTTTATATGACATCAAAAACGCATCCAAATGTATTCCAAATATGTTAAATCAATAAATAGCATGTGTCTTTTGTATTTTGATTGGCTTCATTTTGCACAGAGTACCTTAACATAATGCAGCATACTTGTAAATCTGGTGGAAAAACTTTCACATGAAAAAAAAAAAAACTTGCCTTCTTTGCGTGTTTGTATTTCTTTTATTACTCTGAAATTTAGTGAGACATAAAAACATAGCATATTTGCGTTGGTTTACCCGGAGGAAACCCACGCGAACGCAGGGAGAACATGCAAACTCCACACAGAAACGCCAACTGATCCAGCCGAGGCTCGAACCAGCAACCTTCTTGCTGTGAGGGGACAGCACTACCTACTGCGTCACTGCGTCGCCCCAATAATAATAATAATAATAATAATAATAATAATAATAATAATAGCAATCATTAGTAGTATTATTATTTTTATTATTATAGTAGGATTTTTTTATGTCCTAAAAAATAATAAATATTACATTTCATTTCTTAATAAATAGCCTCATTATTTATATATGATTTATATATGATATTAGAATATGTGTTTTGTAAGTGATTTTATGTTTTAGAATAGATTATGTAATGTTCTCAATATTATTTGTAAAGGAAACACAGTCTCTATATGTGCCATTTACATATATTTCAATTAAAATGGAAAACGAGTGCATGTTTTTACCAAAACTAATATTGGATATTTTTTTAAATGTGTGTGCATTTAAAACAATATAATTTGCACAAAGAAATGATGGGGTTCTTCTCTGAAGAAGTAGTTAATCCACCCTGTTTAGAGCATCATTATGGGCGTTTTACGTTATAACTAACGTGGTACAAATGATGGATCTGTGACAGAGAAACTACGGTTTTGGGAAACACTCGTCACTACATCATTCTTTTCCTAATCTTCGTAATATTCATAATATAATAGTTCAGTTGCGAGTTATGTTGTTGTTTGGGAAACGCACCTCTGAACATTGTTAGTTTTAGTAGCAGCTGTTTAAAATATTCATAATAAGAAGAAATATTTAACCAAATTATAATGATTTGTGATTTGCATCAAAATTTTTAAAAAAAATTTATAATTTGACAACATACCAAAACTGGTTTTGTCTGTTTTTACTGTATGTTTGATCAGATAAATACAGTCTTGATAAAAAAAACATACAAATATTAGTGTATATATATATATATAGACCATTTTAATGTTGTCATGTCATTGGTCACTGTAACAAGAGGCAATACAATCATAACATAGTGTTAAAACAGCTATCATAACATTATCAATATGTGTCTCTTTCTGGATTCTCGGAAGCTATAAAAATTAAAATTGTAAACAGGAAATACATTGGGGCCATTGTTTTTGTTTACATTCCTCACAATGGTCTATACAGTCAATTAAATAAATAGAATATTTTTTAATAAAGCTTGTTAGTGTAATCCATTGAAATAAAGTACAAACAACTCCCAAGAGGGCAAGTTGTATTAAGAGTAATATGAATAATTGATGGTATATCTGCGGGTCAATAACCCTTCAATCTGTACTTTGCAATGCTGCTGATCTCAACAGAAACGGCGCATTGTCAACGCCTCAGCTGGAGGACAGGCCACAGTAAGTCTGTTGCGAAACTCTCTTTGTGGCAAGACTGAATCAAGCCTGATCTGCACAGCATTGCGGAAAAGTCAAAGGTGCCGTCACAGTGGAGGTTGAGATAGAAACATTATCATTTATAATGATCATGTTTGATATATAAACATTTTAATAATCAATTACCAGTGATTTTAAAACATAGTATAGATTGTAAAAAAAATGGAAGTGATTATTATATTATCTGTGTTATCAAATTTTGTGTTATCGAATTTATTTACCTGCAGCACTCCATTTTGATGGCCCTTGACTATTAAGTGATGCTGAGTTCTTTTGCCTTCATCTGACCTTCTTCTTCATCTCTCTCTTTTCTTTCTCTTTCTCTCCCTTGCCTGTTCCTCACTCTCGTTTTCACTTGTTTTTCTGTTTTTTTCCTTTCCCCTCCTTTCCTATCTTTGGCCTCCCGGTGAACTTGTTGGCCTGGTGGTTTTCGTGCTTTGCGACCTCAGCAGATGCTGCCCTTCACCGTCCGCAAAATGCCCTCAATAAGCCCTCTAATCCTAAAGCACCTCAAGGTACATCTCTCTCTGCCACCCTCTCATCCCTTCCCTATACGGATGCCAACCTTTGTCCACCGACTGCCTGTTAGTCTTCCTCTGGCACCGAACAGTTGAGGACATTGACAGTGATTATGTTCTAGAAAAATAGTCAGATTTAAATGATCATAGACAGTACTTTTATTGCCTTGGTACTGTATGATATAGTCTACTTGAAATACACTTTTGTTCCAAAATAATGTCCAATTCACAAAATTTATAGGCCAATAAAATCTACCCCACAGCAAGAATTCTGTCAAGCCCTTGCTGGCTTTCTAGACATTGTCCATCTGTTTTAACTACACGTTATCTCAATAAAATGTTCTAATACATAACGGATTGTCCTTGTACAGTAAGCCTAGTCCTGTGATAACGTTGGGAAAATTTAGTGATCGTTCAGGTTTTTTTGAGCTGACAGAAAGTCATCTAAATAGAGTCAGAATATTTCTTGTTCAGAAAATATTCTTTTATATGCTAAGTCAGAATTGGATTTTTTGGCAATGTCTGTTAGATTAGATTAGATTAGATTAGATTAGATTCAACTTTATTGTCATTACACATGTACAAGTACAAGGCAACGAAATGCAGTTTAGGTCTAACCAGCAGTGCAATAGCAGCAAGTGCAGGATACAGGTATAAGTTATAAAGTGCAGTTATAGAAAAACTATGGTGATATTTACAGATGGATGTACTATCAACATTATATACAGGTTGTATTAGCTATGAACAGAGATTTGCATAAATGAATATATGTACAGGATGCTATTAATAATCAGGAGTGGCAGATAGATAAACATAATTACAAATTACAAATGTCCATGTGCTGTGGGTATGTACAGTTCAAGTAAATGAATCAGTGCAATGAATATGTGCAAACTTTAAATGTGCAAATGTTAAATAGTGCAGTGATTGTGAGGAGTATAAGTTAGAGGAGTGTGGGGGGTGTATTGAGTGGGGGGTTAGCTGAGTTGAACATTCATTTACAATAGTTCAGTTTGTTAAAATAAACAGGTATAGCTTAATATTAATATTCTGTATATTAATATGCATCTTAACGATTCCTGCTTACAGTATACATACAAAAATAGTATCAAGTAACTAATACTTGAATAAAATTATTAAATAAATTAACTAGTATTTAAACCAAATAAAATACTTAATATATAATAAATATAATTAAATTAAATAAAAATAAATTGTATTTAATATAATATAATATAATATAATATAATATAATATAATATAATATAATATAATGTAATATAATTCAATTTAATATAATATAATATAATATAATATAATATAATATAATATAATATAATATAATATAATATAATATAATATAATATAATATAATATAATATAATATAATATAATATAATATAATATACCTACATTAGCAATTAGGTTGGGTTTGGTATTAGTTTCTTGTGGGGTATCAGTGTAATACCTAAGCTAGATTAATTAATGCTCTGAAGTATTGTTTTATTTTACTAATTAAAAGTTCCATTAATGTAAACATACAGTTGAAGTCAGAATTATTAGCCCTCTGTTTATTTTTTCCCCAATTTCTGTTTAATGGAGAGAAGATTTTTCCAACACATTTCTAAACATAATAGTTTTAATAATTCATTTCTAGAAACTAAATTATTTTATCTTTGCCATGATGACAGTAAATAATATTTGACTAGATATTTTTCAAGACACTTCTATACAGCTTAAAGTGACAATTAAAAGCTTAGCTAGGTTAATTAGGTTAACTAGGCAGGTTAGGGTAATTAAGCAAGTTATTATATAATGATGGTTTGTTCTGTTGACAGTTGAAAAAAATTGCTTAAAGGGGCTGAAAATTTTGACTTTAAAATAGTTTAAAATAATAAAAAATTTAAAAAAAATAAAAACTGCTTTTATTTTAGCCGAAATAAAACAAATAAGACTTTCTCCAGAAGAAAAAATATTATCAGACATACTGTGAAAATTTCCTTGCTCTGTAAAACATCATTTGGGAAATATTAAAAAAGAAAAAAAAATCTAAGGGGGGCTAATAATTCTGACTTCAACTGTATACAATTATGTAGAGTAACTGAGAGTCTTTCTTAGGAGACAAAAATAATAAAAGTCTTGCATTCAGCTTGACTAATCTTTTGTCCAGAGAAAACGCTACACAACAAGTCATTTCCTATAGTGTTTATTAATTGACAGTAATAGTGTATGTGTTTGTCAGAGAGCATGGTTTTAGAAAAATGATCCACACAATGTCAGTTAAAAAAAGCTTTGTTGGCAGAGTGAGTCTTCCATTCAGTGAGATTTCAGTCTTTACTTGATCCTTTTTAAAGGGTATCTGTTTCTACTACCCCATTCAGGATATGCCTTTGGCACTGGTTGACCATGGTTGGCACTCGTCCTCTATCTTATTTCTACAGGTGTGAATGTGTGCACCAATTTAGAGTACCATGTTTGGAGACAATGGTCCAGACTGTAGACATTTGCAGAATTAGAGAACAAAGTTTGCATTTGATTGGCTGGGTCGGGTCTGTGCATTGGATAGAGATCATGGAATGTCTCTATTTAATGGATCTACATCTGGCCTCATAAATCAAATCTGGACATATCCTGTCAAGAAATAAATGGATAAAATATGGATCTGAAACTGATGAATGTGTTCCGGATTTCTCTGGGCTTCAGACTTTGCTACTGAACAGAGACATTGTTAAAGAATTGGTTTCCTTTGTCACGGTATCTGCTCAATTTGTGGTTAATCAGTCATTTACATGATTGCCAGCATGTAGGAGGTCTTAATTTTCTGTCTATAGTGGAATAAAGGCTGTTAACGGTACTGAAGTTATTATTCTAACATACACCAAATTCTCAGTGTGCAGACTAAGCCTCTCTAATGTTGAAAACAGACTATTTAAAAATTAATTACACAGCAGAAATCTCCTGATGGTTCTCTTCTCAGGATTAGCAGGATATTGTTTAGTCCAGCCTTATTTCCTATTTTCACATGACTCTTGCTGTGTAAATACTGGACACTTTCCTGTAGATGATTTTGTTTAGTCTCTTTGTGCAGTGAAGGTCTCCACTTGTTTTAATACAGGCCAGGAGATGATAATAGGTCAGGGGTTCTCAACCTTTTTCACTTCGGGGCCCACCTCCAACTCCTAAAATTTTTTGAAGGCCCACATCTGACATGTTTTCTTAAACTGATTGTCTAGAGAAAATGTAGAGGTTTTAAACCTTTATTAATTTGCAAAACATTTAAAACATTTATACTAGTATTATCTTATTTTTCTACAGCATTAAAAACCCAAAACATCAATATAAAAATATAAATTAAATATAGAATATATAATAATATATATTTAATTTATTTTTTAAAACACACAGATTCAAAGGTACTGAATTCTTCAGGGATTTTTTACAACTGCAGAGTATTTGGGCCTTTTCTTTAATAAATGAACCTGTAATCCTAGTTGACGTGCAGCGGTTGGAAGTGCAGCCACGGTTAAGTCTGTATTTTACAGTGAGGCTCTTTTTGCACCGAGTCTGTAGTAATCAATAACAGAAAATGGCAAAATGCCATTACACCAGTCATTTTTACATAAAACATATTTAATAATAAAAATCAAATAATTATAGTACAATAATTAAGTAATTTTAAGCTCGTGGCCAACCTGCAGGATTGCTGAGGCCCACTGGTTGAGAATCCCTGATCTAGGTTATCTAGTTTTCAATTTGCAGGTTGTGATTGTAAAGTGTGTTAGTACACTCTCAGAAATAAAGGTACGCAAGCTGTCACTGGGGTGGTACCTTTTCAAAAGGTACACATTTGTACTTAAAGGATCCATATTGGTACCTCAAAAGTATATATTAGTACCCTCAGATTTTAAGAGGAACCTTTTTGCACTTTTTAGGTACTATATGTACCCTTGAGGTATTAAAATGGACCTTTTAGGTAGAAATGTGTACCTTTTGAAAAGGTACCACCCCAGTGACAGCTCGCGTACCTTTATTTCTGAGAGTGTAGGATAGAGAACATAAAGTAAAGCTCCATCTAATTGCAGAAAATCACAATGCATATTTGAATCAAACGGCTTATTGTATTTTAATTAAATTGAGGAAAAAGATCTTATAACGTATTTTGTTGTTTATGTCAAAGGCTGTCACAATACAGATGACTAGGAATTAAAAAAAAAATACTACATGGAGTTCTCTCAGGAGCATACAAACATTTAAAATGTATTTTGTGCAACACACAATAATGGGTCACCTCTGTGTATATATATATATATATATATATATATATATATATATATATATATATATATATATATATATATATATATATATATATATAGGTTTTCAAATGTTTTCCCATTTTCCTCCAAACATGGTACTTTATGTGGTAGGATAACCGAAACTATCACCACATCCTGATCTTTGACTCTCAACTCAACCTTAAGGCTCGGGTTCCTTTCAGCTTCAAAATCCATTGTTTCAGTGGTGATACAGTACATTGTAGGGTCACACTTTATTTTGATGGTCCGTTTGTTGAATTTACTGTAAGTTACATTGCATCTGTATGCCAACTAATTATCAATAGATTATAAGTAGACTGTTAGGTTGTGGTTAGGGTTGGGATTGGGGTTAGGGTTAGTGTAAGTTGGAAACTTTAATATAGTCAGTTAATTGTCTGTTGAAGGAGCTGATATTAGGCAGACAGTCTACTAATACTCAAATGGATCATCAACATAAAGTGTTACCTATTGTAGATACATGTATGTACAATAGTTCTCAATATGTTTACGAAGGAATTTGAGTGGAAAATTAATCCACAAATGCACTTTTTTATATTCTCATATCTGATTATTGTGAATTATTGGATTTGAATCAGAATGGATCCAGCCTTGATGTTTAGAAATGTACCTTACATCCAAATGGCTTCTTAATCTTTATCTCACATGCTAACTTCCTGTATCTTAGCAGGGTGAGCCTGGAGCACAAGGACCACCGGGACCTCCTGGCCCCCCAGGCCCACCTGGGCCTCTTGGCCTAACTGGGGCTAATGGGCCCCCGGTAAGTCGAAATCATCTGCATTAGAAAATGATTCCCCCACATGCTCTTTGTTTTTCAAATGTATTACATGGCTTTCTGAAATAGTTAGTTTAGATAATTTTATTGATGGGATTTCACAGTATTTTGGGAATAATAATTATCCTTTTACTGTAAAATTGTATTCATTATTACAAGTCATTCTATCACAGCTCATTTCATTTAGTGTTTTTTCTCTTACATTATAAAGTAATTTATGAACATTTAAAATAAAATATTGATTTATTGACTGATTTATATGGGCGACACAGTAGCTTATTGGTTAGCACTGTAGCCTCACAGCAAAAAGGTCACTGGTTTGAGTCCTGGCAGGGTCAGTTGGCATTTCTGTGTAGAATTTGCATGCTCTCCCGATATTCACCTGGGTTTCCTTCGGGTGCTCTGGTTTCCCCCACAGTCCAAAGACATGCAGGTATAGTTGAATTGAATAAACTAAATTGGCTGTAGTGTATGTGTGTGTACACTGGAAGAACATCCGCTGTGTAAAACATATGCTGGATTAATTGGCGGTTCATTCCACTGTGGCGACCCCTGATGAATAAAGGAACTAAGCCGAAGGAAAATGAATGAATGAATGAATGATTGACTGATTAACCCATTTATGCCATATCCAACAGTGACTGTACAGTTTTGGCTTATTTGAACTTATTGTTATTATTTTTTCATGCTTTAATTATCTACCTATTCGTTTTTGTCAAAGGGGAAACCTGGAGAACCTGGAAAACCTGGAAAAGACCCAAAGGTGAATGAATGTACATTTATTTGAACTTTTAATGCAGAGACTCAACCATACTTGAAATAAAATGACGATTCTTTAAGCATCCAAATGTCAATTAAAGCAATTAACGCATTTCTTTTTCGTTCATCTATAGATGCTTCCAGGGCTTAAGGTAGGCTTGAAAACCTCACATCTGTCCGACTGCTCTGCACTGATAGTATTTTCCACAGGCGACTCATAAACAGGCTCACATTAAGTTCACACACAGTTCAGCAGCCTACAGGGTGGGTCTGCTCAGTCTTTGCCAGTACAGAAGGGGTGGATACGCCATAATTGATTATCCGTGTTGTTGTTGGATAAGTATGTATTTCCCCTGATGCGTTAATTGCCACTGAGTTTAGACTGGGGAATTTTAATTGTACTCAATTTAGAAGCTCTAGTCCCTTATATGAGGACTTGTTTGCCAGTCTATAAAACAGCTGTACTGAAGGCTTAATCCTTTGGACATGATGCTCCCAATAAAGGAATATAACTTTGCTCATTGCCCGTTTTACAGCTGATAGTTCAGATTATAAGAAACGAATAAAACACTTCTCCACAAAGGCCACAGAGGAAAAGATAGGTCTTGAATAGTATTAAAGCTATTTAATTTTTTTTCTTCCTATTTTATAGGGTGAACCTGGTGTACCTGGACAAAAGGTGAGTGTGTCCATCATAGTTCATAAGTAGACTTTTATTGTTTCTGTTATCTGAAGAGCTATTTTTCAAAATCCACATTTTAGTGCTAGAAATTTGGCACTGCTGTTGATTGCTTAAACAAAACAGTTAGAAACTGATCCATCTTCTCAGAGGAACCTCAAGGAATTAAGCAGAACTGTGAGGGAATGGTGTATAAATGAATCATTCAGAAGAATGATTGAAAACCACTAAGCTACAAGACAGAGCCCTGAATGTGAGGCTCATCAGTCGACATTCTCGATGAAGACTGGAGAAAGAAACTTGGCACAAATCATGCTAAAGCACAGATAAAATATTAGTGGATTAGGGAGAACACAACTCATCTGGTGAAAGCTTAACCATTTGTTTCATTTCTTGCTTCGTTTTCTAACTAATTTCGTTCTTATCTCTCAGGGTGATCGTGGTGAAGCAGGTCCAAGTGGACCAGAAGGCCCCATGGTAAGAATCTGCTATAAGTGGCTTAAATAATTAACATGCTCGATGGGTCAATCGTTACTTCTGGGTCAACCAATTACATAATCCTTACACAGAGAATCTTTTCACAGATTGAATCAGATTCAAAATGTACTAGAATCCCCCACTCCGAATTCTAGAGAAGAGGGTGTGAGTTCATCTAAAAGGTTCTGTCTATGTGATTTCTGATTACAAAAGCAAGAGGATTTTGATTAGGTCTGGGCGATTTGACCTAAAATCTAATTCTCCATTAATTGAACATTTTAACTTGATTACGATTAATAAATGATTCATAGTTCAGCCCTCATAGTTCACTGACAAGTTTTGCATGGTAAATATGCTCACATATTACCATTGTGACATTTTTGAATGTAGGGTGGATTACTTGATTTTAATATAATTGAAGTAAACACACACTATCAACTATCTAGGATTATTTATTGAACACCAACTCTGAACAGCTGCAAATAAAACACACATTGCCTAAAGCGCAGCTCTCTGCGCCGCCCACTGTCGTCACCACTAACAAACCGACCAATCACAAAGCATACGCTACACGTCGTTGTGACGTGTAAGTACATTTTTTTGAGAGGTGCATGGGTATGCGAAGGCTGTATCGGACTGTACTTATGCCCTTGGCAGAAGTAAAATATCATAATAATATAATAAGTATAAATCATAATATAATACGTATAATTCAGCCTTAACATAACGGAGTGACGTGACTCCACACGTGATATGGAAAGTAATTGAAAAAATTGACCTGGAAAAATTTTATCGATTACAGATTCTTAATGTCGATTTCAATTACTTTTTGATTAATCTCCCAGCCCTAGTTTTGATTTAGCCAAAGAAAAGGCACATTTATTGGTTGGGTTACCAGTTTAAACGCCAGTGGACCACTGGAGGATTTAGACAAAGTAGAGGGGTTGCTGATAACAGCATCTGTTTGTGGTTTTACTGTCTTCCCTTGAGCAATGTGCTTAACTCTAAAGTCATTGAGTGCATTACCCCTGAGGTAATGAAAGATTGAATTAAGATAGTAGACCAGGCTTACGGTAAAGCTAAGAGAAGCACAAAATACACTACACTAAATATACTAGACTTTTTTTTTACAAAATTACTGATTTTTCAACAGCTAAAACTCAAGTCATCAGTGTCTGTGATCCTTTAGAAATCATTCTGATTCTTAAAAATACTTAATAAAAACAGTTACATAGAATATTTTACAAAAAAAAAATAATAATGATATGTACTCTTAGTTTACCCTCCTACTTATACTAAACTCTTTTGAGCTTCTTTTTTTTCTGTTGAACACAAAAGTAGCTATTTCTACAAATCAGAGATGGGAAGTTACAAAGGACAAATACTTCAGATTTTTCTGGTATCAGTACTTTACTCCACTATTTATTGTTTTGACAACTTTTTATTCTTACATTTTTACACAAATATCTGTACTTTCTACTCCTTACATGTTTCAATAAAAAAACAAAACACTAAAATAACGGGTTAAGTACAGTATGAGAGCTGCGAATGCAAAAATAATATAGTTTGCAGTCAAATACGATGCGTATTTATTTTAGCAAATGTTAAAAAAACTACATATTTTGGACAGAATTCTATGTAAAATGTATGACATTGTTTATAAAGATAGACAGGCCTATAGAATTATTTTTAGAATGTGTGAACATGAATGACCGACTGTGATGCCGCTTGGCTACTTTCATAAAATTGGCAACAAACATTTTACTTAAAAATTTGAAATGTAAGTTAGTTTATATAAAGTATAAAGAGAATGTGAGATCTAGTTACCTACCTATCCTCACTCACTATCTTTCAACTTAGTCCCTAATTTATCAGGGGTTGCCACAGCGGAATGAACCACCAATTATTCCAGCATATGTTTATGCCCTTCCAGCCACAACTCAGTACTGGGAAACAAACAAACACTCTCGCATTCACACATGCACTTATAAACTACGGCCAATTTAGTTTATCTATTCAGCCATACCGCATGTCTTTGAACTGTGGGGAAAACCCCATATTTACCTAGCTAGTGAAACTAAAACATATAGTAGTAATGGGTACTTTTTACTCGAGTACATTTTTGAGGCTGTACTTCTTTACTTTTACTTGAGTACAAAAGTGTAATGCGTACTTCAACTTTTACCAGAGTCATTTTAAACATGAGTATCTGCTTGAGTAAAGGATTTGTGTACTTTTGCCATCTCTGCTAAGAATATTGGACACTGGCAGAGACTGATATTCATAGGCTGATGTTCAATACTATTGAAGTCTATGGCTGCTGATTTCCAACATTCTTCAATATACAGATATGGCTACTGAGAATGTGTGAGCGATTTAAAGAAATGCTGCATATCTCTGCAGTAAACCGACTGTTAGCCTATTTTAAACTAGGAGCTCTGAACATAATTCGAATTACAAATTTGCTTCCATGACCACGTCTTATTAATGCATATCCTTGTTTTAATTAAAGTTGTACTTTAATAATTGATTATGAAATGGAATAATTCGTTCCTGGAATAGTCCTACTAAATCTGTGAAACTAAAGAAATAACTTACAAAATAATTAATGGCATTTAAGCCTGCATAAACAACAGAACACATACAGGTACGAAATTCAGATTGAATACATTCTAAAAATAATTTTTTATTTAATTCATAATATGTAGGCTAGCTCAAAGAGAACTATTCTAAACACCTGCCGTGAATTTGTCTGCATGTCATCAGGGCTCCACAACAATGGACATGCGGAGTGTGTGTAGCCTAAGGCTGGGGAATGCGCCATTTAAAAAAGCATACAACCAACAAACCAATTTTTTTTTTTCCATTTGGAAAATTAAGGTTATGAATAATAGTTTTTATAAAAGGTGCGTTTTTAAAATTCGCACCAAAACTGAGGCGTGATTTTATAAACTATACCTTAGGCTAATGCAAAACTATGTAAAAAACACAAAATTATTATGTACTATAGTAGCCTATAGATTATAAGTCAGTAAATTGCCTTGTTGTTTCTTCTCGTGCTGCGCGCGCATTGGACTGCGAGTGACCGAGACAGAGAAAAACAAAGCACAGAAAGTAAAAGTTAAAATAAAATGCTTAAGTCATAATATTTAAATAATAACTTTTGTTAAAATGTTAACATAGATTTGTGATTATTAACAATTACAGAAGATTTAAATGCATATTTTCCATGGAGCGATCGACTTACTGTTTTTATTTGACAGAAGAAAAAACATGATTAGAAAAAATAGCCAATGCTGGCTCTTTAAAAGGATTAAGACAGTGTTTTCATTTTAATCTAAATTTCTAATTTAAGTGAAAAATATCTAGGGGAGGTTTATTTATGTTTTTATTTTTTTATTCTATGCTGTTGCAATATGTTCTGTATGCTGTTGTTCACTTGTTAAAATAAATCAGTATTTTAAAATGCAATACTTAATGTGTCAGACACTACATAAATTATATATATATATATATATATATATATATATATATATATATATATATATATATATATATATATATATATATAATAATTAAATTCATTTTTTGCTTTTTCAAAACGTCAGTGATCTCCTTCAAATTACTGTTATTTTTTTGAAACTCTTTAAATTAACTGCCCAGTTTCAGTGTGTTTCATGCGTTTTAATTTCGTTTCGCTATTTTTTTATGTGCGTGTGAAATATGCACACATAGCAGCAACAAAAATGGGAAAATGTAATATATCTTTTGTGTTCAACTAAAAAAAAAAAAACCCTGCAATTAAAAGCTGCAATTATTTAAGATGGAAATAATCAAAATAATGCATACTGAATAATAATAATAATATTAATAATAATGTTAATAATAATAATAATAATAATAACAACCATAATGATCTAAATGTTTGTATTTTCTTTCGGCTTCTTGAATAAGTTCCTGAACAAAAACAATCTTTCCACATATGTCCACATATGTTTCCAGAATAGCACAGAACAATGGGTCAAACAGCTAAGCCTGTGTGAAGTTACAAGTGCGGTGATTGACACTTTGCGAGATATTTTGGCATGGAAACCACATATACTTTTTTTCTCGTGAAATTGAATTTGCTTCTCTTTGATAGAACCTATATAGTTCTCAATCTCGGATTTGCGTTTCACTTTTACACATGTGAACTCTGGAACAACCTGCATATCCCGTTCTCTTCCAATCTACCTTGTTGAACTTGAGCTCTCTTTCATCAGCCAACACACATTCAAGTCCAACACACGCACCCAGTCAATATCTAAAACTAGACTGATAGTAAGCATATTATACTGTGAGCTTGTGGAAAATTCCCCTGAATTAGGGTTAGACTGAATTAGCTTTGTCTTCGTGCTGCTCCATAGCTCAGGTAAAACAGTTGCTTATTTTGCACTACTGCACCATCTTCTGGATACAAACAGGCGTTGCGCTCATAAATACGCAGAGATTTATGGAAGCGAGCCAACGCTCGTTCTCCCGTGTGCTCGTGTCTCCTGTCTGGCCTCTCGTGACTACACAGAAAAGAGACATCTTTACATTCATCTGCTAGAGAGGCAAAGGGCCAAGTCAATGGCTTCACAATTAAAAGGTTAAAATCAGAGCAGACATGTTATTGGGCACATTACCAAGACGGTTAATCAACAGCTGACTTCGCCTTCCTCCCTTGAGGCTTTATTTCTGAAAAATTACTGCCTGTCGCCTTCATGGATGTTTAGCTATTTACTCAGCTCTGCCAAAACCATACAGCACCGAAAAGCGCACAACAGAACTGTATGCTCATATAATTCCTGAAAATTGAATGGGTTGTTTAGATAAATGATGTTGTGGTGACTTTAATGTCGTTCTGTTGCTGCAATATATGTAAACAAGATGCTAATTTGTCTATTTGGAGTGAGTTAACATTACGTTTTGACTTATGAAGCTGTTGTTTTAATGTGCATAGCATGCTGATAGCTTTCTTTTCTCTGTTTCTCTTCAGGGAATTAAAGGAGATGAAGGACTGAAGGTAAGGAAAACATTTGGTTGTTTTTTTGTTTAAAAAATGCAATAACAATGCATTATATTTTTCAGTGATTGGTAATGTTTAACAGGTAATCTGAAAGTAACCGTTTTGTAGGTTAATGAAGTGTTTTTATTGTCTTTATGGTTGTAGCAAAAAGATTGTTTGATCTTGACCAGCCCAACATAGCAACATTGTTCCAACCAATAGAATGTACTCGGGGTGTGGCTATCTGTTCATTTCAGCCAATGACAGATCGGCTTGTAATTGCTGTTGTTGTTCTGTGTATGCAAATGTCAGATTTGCATTCAGTTCAGATTGGCATATTGCTTTAGGGGTGTATTACATCAAACAGATGTGTGTGTTTTGTTAAATTACATACAGATACAGTTGAAGTCAGAATTATTAGCCCCCCTTTAAATTTTTATTCTTTTTTTATATATATTTTCCAAATGATGTTTAACAGAGCAAGGAAATTTTCACAGTATGTCTGATAACATTTTTTCTTCTGAAGAAAGTCTTATTTGTTTTATTTCGGCTAGAATAAAAGCTGTTTTTAATTTTTTTTAAGTTCATTTTAAGGTTAAAATTATTAGCCCCTTTAAGCTATTTTTTTCAGATAATCTACAAAACAAACCATCATTATACAATAACTTGCCTAATTACCCTATCCTGCCTAGTTAACCTAATTAACCTAGTTAAGCCTTGAAATGTCACTTTAAGCAGTATAGAAGTGTCTTGAAAAATATCTAGTCAAATATTATTTACTGTCATCATGGCAAAGATAAAATAAATCAGTTATTAGAAATGAGTTATTAAAACTATTTAGAAACTGTTTAGAAAAAATCTTCTCTCTGTTTAACAGAAATTGGGGAAAAAAATAAACGGGGGGGGGGGGGGGGGGGGTTAATAATTCAGGGAGACTAATAATTCTGACTTCGAAATTCTGAGCTTTGAAATGGATGAAGCATATCTAAACATCTAAAGATGTATTTTTATTATCACATATCTGAGGCATTGCTCATCTGCTGGAATGATTACTCTAGTTCTCACCAGGGGTACGTTTGCCTTGTAAACAGAAGTGGGCTGCACGTAAAGTTTACACCTGCTGATGCACAAATAGTCCTTATAGGAAACTATTCAGACCATTCTCTGAAGCCAACAGTGACAGACAGCTTCACTGCCGTGGAATGGCCAGGCAAAATACAGGGCATGAAGGACTTAAGGAAGCACATTTTTCTTGACCTTTCAAAACATTAAAGGTTTACTCTACTGGATCATTCTATTGAACTTAAAACAGCAGAAATCAAAAATCAAAGAGAAGAGGGAAATAGTCATAAAAACTAAATAATGACTGTTTGATGAACTAGTTAAATTATGAGTAACTTAACGGCAGAACTCGGATATAACTGTTTTATCACCTGTTTAAATGCACCATGAAATCAAAATGGAAAATAAAGTGTGCTCCCATAAATCTTAAAGCAGATAAAAGTTTCTCACTCGATAACAGCATTGCTATCTTTAAATTAATAGGTCATTGAAATATAATATAACATTAAAAATGTTATTATTGTTGTATTATTGTCTCAGTTTTTCTTGGTTAACTGAAGGTTAATAGGTATGGGTTTGCATAAAATGTCAATGTTTGTTTTCTTCTAAAAAGATCTGAAACACTCAAAATTTCAAACAAGGTATTGTTTTTTAGAGCATTTGTATTTTTTTAGAAGTTACAGTTGGTCAGAATAACAAATGGTTTAATTTGTTGTGATTAATAGGCTCATTGGAAATACATGCTTTAGCTTATATTTTTGTGAAACCACAAAAAGTGTACTTAATCATGCGTTTGGCTGCTGTTTCTGGGTAAAATGAACACTTTGAGGCTGTATGATGCCAACAACAAGTGATTAAGACATTTAATCGACAGATATTTCCATACAGTTCTTTACACAACACCAAATAATACTGCACAATACTGCAAAACAGCTCAACAGTGTCTATGATTTGTAATCGAATATTTTCTATCTTCATATAGCAAGACGCCAAAGGTGAACTGGTCACACCCTTTTTTTTCACTTCCGTCAATTGGTGAAATGAATTTAAATAAGTTATACTTATTATAAACTTAGAATAAAGTTAGAAATTTTGAAAATATTACCTTGACAATGAACTAAAATATTTAGCTAAAACTAGAAATAAATAACTGCATACCCCAACCAAACTTATTTTTCATGTAGGAAATGTAACAACACAGCAAAGAAAACTGTTCGCCAAACAATTTCATGAGGTCTTTAAATAAACCTGTGTTCAGACGGGAAAGGAAGCAGAGGCTTGAATCTATGGGCCAGACATCTTATGAGAAATCTGTGTCCCACCGAACTCCTTTACTAGGCCGAGATTGATGGAATTTTCATTTCCTCTGCACATCCCCGTCTGCCCTGCTTCTGTCCCAGGACCACCCTGTAGAGCACTATAGTGAAACGTCCTGATGCTTTTAGGATCTCAGGCTTACAGTACTTTACATTACCTTTTTTTTTGCCCATTTATGGTTTTTGGCATCTTCATTTGAACTGTGCCATTCTTTATCTTCAGGCATTTCAGGCATTGTTAGGCATTACATGGGTCCATGTCTGCATATGTTTTCTCCAGCAGTTTGTGTGTGTTTGTGGTGCTGAAAATCCCCTCTGTACGTTTATGTAGGGCGATCAAGGAATGGATGGGCAGAGAGGAGAGAAGGTATTCTAGTTAAAATGGAGTTTGTTGTGCAGTGTTTTTTTTCATGCATGCGTGTATGGAGAAGAAATCAATTATTGTTGTGATATTGGTTTCGTGTGACAGTCAAATCACACAGGGGTGCGTTTGCCAAACAACGACATAACTCGCGGCTGAACTATCATAGTACGATGCATCGTTTGAGAATAGATGATGTACTGAGGAGCGTTTCCTAAAACCGTAGTTTCTCTGTCACAGATCCATTGTTTAAACCATTTTAGTTATATCGTAAAACGTTTGTAATGGCGCTCTAAATGGGGTGGAGTAACCACTTCTTTACAGAGAAACCCCACCATTTTTTGTGCAAATTATTGTTTTACGTGCACATTTTTTAAAAAATCCTAAATTAGTTTTGGTAAAAACATGCACTTGTTTTCCATATTAATTGAAATACGTGTAAATGACACATATAGGACCTAAATATGTAAATGACACATATAGGACCTACATATGTTTCCTTTACAAATTTTATTGAGATTATTGTATATAAAATCACTTAGCTAACACGTATTTTAATCTCATATATACTGTAAATCATATAAATGGTTAATGGTTGTAGGCCTAATTTACAGTAGGCAATTTATTAAGAAATAAAAAAATTCCTACTTAATAATAATTTCTTAATAAATTGCCTACTGTAAATTAGGCCTACAATCATTAACGATTAACAATAATAATAATAATAATATAATAATAATACAAATAATAATAATAATTATTATTATTATTCTTATTATTATTATTAAGTAGGATATTGTTTATTTATTTTATTTTATTTTATTTTATTTTATTTTATTTTATTTTATTTTATTTTATTTTATTTTGAGAAATCTACTTATTCAATTTGCTATATATATATATTATTATTATTATTATTTTTTTATTATTATTTTTTGTTTTTTTAACAAGCTTTGGAGAAGTAACATAGCCTAAATTCCGCTTTTAAATAATAGGTCACCTAAAGCTCTCGTCATGAGCCACGGCTGTGTTCAAAATGGCATAAATGTTTTTAAAGTGCACAACGAAGGGTACGCAATGTTCAATATGAAGATTGCTAAAACTGAACTGTAAAAATACTTTGAAAGCAAATTACACCTAAGAGAGATGACCTTAAAACTGGGAATGAAAAAAACAAAACATTAATGTTAGAATTTTCTAAATGAATATTGGTGTCAGAGTGAAGTAGTTATTTTAACCACTTAGTTAATGATAACTTTGTTTCAGACTTTCAGAAGAGCTTGGTTTATATTAGGCAGCTATATATATTATATAAAAAAACATCAAAATGAGAAGTAAAAAGTAGAAATCAAAGTTTAAATATTAATATTGTAATTTTCTGGTATAATATTTTTTCTACTCATTTTATATTTTACTGTATATTTTCAAAAGGGACTAAGCCGAAAAGAAAATGAATGAATGAATATATTTTCAAAATATTTAATAATTTCTATTTAATTTTGTACATTTACTTATAATTGTTGTATTGTATTTTTTTAGCAGACAACCCAGATCACCCTATGTAGTCTAATATCATTAACTGGTCATTGTATCTAGTGATTCTTACTAGATACAATGACCAGTTAATGATATTAGACTACATAGGGTGATCTGGTCATTGTATCTAGTAAGAATCACTAGATACAATGACCAGTTAATGATATTAGACTACATAGGGTGATCTGGTCATTGTATCTAGTGATTCTTACTATATATTATTCACATTGCAAGATATATTTGGTAAGGGTAAAAAAAATTCAGCAATACAGTACTTTAAAAAGAGCCTTTAGATTGTGAAACTAAAATACAGTCAATAGGACGTTTTTACTCAATGTCATCTTAAATGGTGGTCTGTTTGTTCGTTCATTTTCAAAGTGAACGATCCATATCTGTCTAAAATCCACATTCTTATAACTCATCCGACCTCAAAGACTTATGCATTGATGTTAGCAAAAATAAGGATTCACAGTGGCCGGGGGCAGGACAAATGCTTTGCAACCGAAACCAGGATGTGCACAAAGACATATGAGTCAGTACCGGAGTCATGCTGAGAGACCAGAGGGATTGCATGCTAAGAGAAAAACCGGCCACAAGCACTAGACATTCCCTCTCTCTCCTTCATCCGAGCACCTGCACGTCTGATTTACAGGCCTCTAACCCTGCTGTTTGTGGAGATTCCCATGTTACGCACGGCTTGATGGGCTTAACACACTTATTTTTGCTACCTGCCGCTGTCTCTGCCAAAACACATGGTGCCATACTCTTTGATTGTTAGCTGTGTTGTCATGACAGTGCTTTGTGTTTCTGTATTTGAGTGGCATGTTTAAGTGTATGAATGTTTTCATCGTCAAGCTCTGCAGACTTCTGCACCAGCTGGGGAACTGACAGATGAATAAGCACATCTGCTGCTCTGCTATATTTAGCATTTTATTTTAAACGTTTATATAGATATATACAACTTGATCACCACCTCTAATTGAATGCAGAAACACTTATCGTGTGGTTGGTTTGGCCTTGAGGGATGGTTTGTTTGGGGTTGCAGAAGGTGGAATATATCATTAGCTATGTTTCTATCCAAACATTGCAAATTAAACTTATGCAAAAAACTGGAATGTCACATAAAATATTTGCGAATAAAGCTCGATTTTCATCCAATGAGTCAAAGAGAACTAAGTTGTCACTTCCCTATAAACTGGTGCCAGATATGAAAGAGAAAAAAAAATATTTCCTGCTATAGGACAAGCCACTGTGAGGCTTTTTCTTATATAATTAATTACTTGCACTTTAGAAGATGAATATAAAACAATAAATGCAGTCATAACTGGCTTTTGGAGGTTTAAAACCAGGTCTTTAGGTAGCAGCCACTCAGGGCAGTTTTGGGAGGTAATAATACTGAATACTGAGAGTATAATAATACTTTGATGACAGAGGGAGTTTAGAATGACCAAATCAACATTTCTGATGTTTTACAATGTGGTTGGTTCGTCCGTTAATGCCTTATTGGATAAAACGTTGCCCTACTTAGTTGTGCACACAAGGTTTTTATGTGTATTTTCCTAATGTATGTGCATCTGGGCATTTCCATTAAGCGTTTTTATGTGACATTCTAAAATGCGCATAAAGATAGGTGGATACAGTAGCTATTGATGGATTTGGGTGCTGTTGTTATGATTTTAAGTTGACAATGCACTCTTTATTACAGCATTATATATCTTATGCTCACCACACAAGTCCTTATTAATTTGATAAAAAATACAGTATTTGTATTATTATTTTATTATTTTAATATTTGAGTAGCATAGTGTACATTCATAAAGAACCATAATTGTAATAGTCAAAGAATTTGATATTATTAAATTATCAGTTTAGCAAAACTATGAAATAATGGAAATTAGAGGGAGAAAATCAACATAGGCTCATTCTGAAAATGTAACCCTATATACGTTTCTGGAGATTGCGAATTATGTAGCCAGAAGTACGTATGGCTGCATTTTGCTTTACTACGAGGCCGTTCCTTTTCGTGCTTACCAGCTGACCGCTTACCTCCGTATGGACGGCTATCCCGCTGTTAAGCCTGGTTTATACTTGACGCGTCTGCTAGTTCACTTGAGTGCGCACAGCGAATATTACGTCATTGCTGTGTTTGCGGAGGTTTGTTTTGAGTGATTTCGGCTGGCGGAGCGCCGAATCGAGCGAACAGTTCACAATTCAAGTTGAATATAAAACACTTTGAAGAGATTTTGTCTGAAACAGGTACGACTGTATAGACATCTTTATGATCCGTGTCATAGAGATAACAAGATGATCAATAATTATTGGCAAGAAATTACAACAGCCGTGGGAATGGTGGAAAGGTTTTGGAGAGATTAGTTTGTTAAAGCCAAAAGAGGCCATGGTAAAAGTGGAGACACAGGTACACAATTACAGAATATGTTTTTACACCATTCATATGTTTACACTAATGTATGTATTGCAATTTTGAATTTAAAACAATTTAATAGTTACAAAAATTAAGGAACAAATTATTTTTTTGATAACTGGAAAAGAATACTTGAACCTGTTGGTTTACAATATACTGATGGCCTGTTTTTCTAGGCTTTATTGGTGATAATGGTCAGGAATGTTGGACTATTATTGCCTATTTAGCATAAGAAGAGGACAGAAACTAGCCAGACAGTAATGTGTGAATTGTGGAGCAGGCTAAATGTAAAAGAAACATCTGTATTTTTTAGTAAGTTTCCTTTTTTTTGCTTTTTATTTTTCCATAATAGAAAAATATAATAAAAAAATATATTTGTAGAGCAACCCATGTTCTGTTGAGTTTAATATTTTAATAAACTTTAATAGGTAAAACTGTTTGAGATATGAACAAAAGCAAGTGATGCATCAAACTTTGATTAAAAGAAATCATGATAGGTTATAAAAATCTTTATAATCATTAAAATAATTAATTTAAAAAAAATTTGTTTAAAAATATTGAATGATATTAAATATATGACATAGTTCTGGAAACTTTCTACTTCTCTGTTTATCCGTCTGACTTTACGGTCAGTTTCTTTTGACCGCCCCCTGTCATTTTAAAGAATATCACAACGGCGAAGGCTGCAAGTTTAAAAGCCTCGTCCTTTTCGTGAGATATGCGCACAGTCAGCGAAGGTGCGCAATGCGGTGCAAGGCGAAAGTAAAAATCCAGCTTTGCCAGTTTGTCCAGTTAGCTCGCCATGTATATCAGTGGACTTGAGACACAGAGAGGAGTTGACCACGATGACGGGGTTCGAGTCCGGTGAAGAAAAAGACAAGTACAGAAAACCAAAATTTGAATAAACAAGTAAATAACGGTAAAAATTAAAGAAAATGTGAAAACGTGAAAATCTGGGCTTTTCTTTTCTGGATTGTTTTTAAAATTGTCGGTTGGGTTTAGGGAAGTGGGTGGGTGGGTCATTCTGTGCTTTTGAAAATACTATTGGCTGGGTTTAGGAAAGGAGGAGGGTGGTCAGTCGATCAGTCAGTCATTCAGTCAGTCAAGCAGTCAGTCAACAGAGGCCTCTGGTGGATTTGCGTGAGAACAGCAGGTGCGAATGGCGAGAGAAATATGGGATCTCAAAAAGTGTACACTGTGGCCCCTGTGAATTCGCGTAAAAAAAATTAAAAGAAAAAGAAATAAAAAAACGTAGCTTCTGGGATGTATTTGGCGCACTCTACATTTTCAGAATGAGCCTGGGTTGGAGAAAATTGATAATCAAACCCTTTAAAATTCTTTCCTAAAATGTGTCCTTGTGATATTGAAAACATGTTGCTTTTGTTTCTATGTTTGGCTCAAATAATCCATAAAAAATTTAATATTCGTTTCAAAAGAAATTCATACTGTTTGTTTTTGTCAACAAATCACTCACATAAGTGACTAAACATTAAACTGTCATTAAATAAAAACATTTTATAGTATTAACAATCACTCAAAAAAGACATTTGTTGTTTGTTTAAATCACTTCATTAAAATGAGCTGAAAAAACACAATTTTAATTTTTTTTGGCACAACTTAACTGTTTTATTTAATCCACTTAAATTTGTAAAAAAATAGGTTAGTTAATTACTTCATTTTCACCCATTCATTCTTTGATTTACTAAGATACTGCTACAGTACATAGGAAAGCAGCTGTCTTCCTTCAGAACATCTGCCTCTCTCATTTATAGCTTGTGTTGGTTTGTGTAGTGAAAGCCAGTGAATATTTATGAGATAAAAAGGAGATAAGCAAACGCTAAATTAACTCCTTTACTCCTCCAGCCAGCAGTGGGTGAGCCTCATCTGTATTAAGTGAGGCTGTTAATGTCTTTCTGCATTTCTCTCTTCAATGGAGGGTGGGGGAAGGGGACTGGAATCAAACATACCCACATACACATATGATTGCGCTGTTGTCTTTGTGTAGATGTGCCATGGACTTCTGTGGTTTTTATTCTGGCCTAAAAATTGTCACAATGTAGGCACACAACCACACAGATAGTGACAGACAGATTTACTGTACACTCCAGTCATGTAAAGCGTGGTGCCATTAGGCTCTTAAGTCAAGTATAAATGAGAGATAATGGTATGACATGAATTAAAAAAAAAAACGGCAAGTTCAGCACCTCTGACATAAAATGAGAGCCGCTTAGTTTTATTTATTTATTTTCTTTTAGTTGTTTTTTTACCTTTGACATTGGCTTTGACTTCTCAGTTACACACTCCCCACCAGATGGGGATTGATAAAACAGAGAGCCCAAAGGCTATTAAAGCAATAAGTCAGGAGAAGCCATGCATTACAGTGATTTTACAGTGAGGGTTTTATTCCCTACATGAAACGGCTGCCACAGAATATATTACAGTTAAAAAGTAATTTTCTTTATCAGGATTTTTCTTTAATTAAAAGTAAAACTGAAAACCATTACAGCTTGTACTTCGGGAATATACAGATGAAGTCAGAATTATTAGCCCGCCTTTTATTTATTTTCCTCTTTTAAATGTTTCCCAATTTATGTTTAACAGAGCAAAATTTTCACAGTATTTCCGATAATATTTTTTCTTCTGAAGAAAGTCTTATTTGTTTTATTTCAACTAGAATTAAAGCAGTTTTAAATTTTTTAAAAGCCATTTTAAGGTCAAAATCATAAGCCCTTTAAGCTTTTATATATATATTTTTTTCGATTGTCTACAGACAAACCACTGTTATACAATGATTTGCCTAATTACTCTAACCTGCCTAGTTAGCCTAATTAATCTAGTTAAGCCTTTAAATTGCCTTTTAAGCTGAAAACTAGTGTCTTAAAATATGTAGTAAATTATGTAGTAAAATAATACTTACTGTCATCATGGCTAAGATAACATAAGTTATTAGAAATGAGTTATTGAAAATATTATGTTTACAAATGTGTTGAAAAAATCTTCTCTCCGTTAAACAGAAATAAGGGGAAAAAAATAAACAGGTGGGCTAATAATTCAGGGGGGGGGCTAATAATTCTGACCTCAACTGTATATGTTTTTTCTTGAGGAAGGATTAATAAATTAATAAATTTATGTTAAAATATTAATGTCACTTCTGGTGAATTTAATGAATCCTCGCTCAAAATTACACTGTAGAAAATTTCAACGGTGAAAAACTGTAAAAATGGGTGTTCCTATCAGGGTTTTAGTTGTGTGATTCTACAATATATATTACTGTTTCTCTGCTTGTGGGAAAAGTTGTTTGTTATGAGCTTTAGTTTACTTTTACTTTCTCATCATCACATGCTTATGGATGTGTTTTTGTCTGTGTAACAAAGATATGTGTAGATGTTCATACTTCAAAACACTGGTGTATAATACTATAAATTGTGGTAATGGTATCTACCGTATTTTTAACTGTAAACTTCTAGTAACCACAGTTGCCATTTTGTTTACAGTGTAAAAACTTCATTTCCAATAAATTATTTTAACTTTTTAATTACCAAACAACAGCAACAAAAATGTATTATGACGTAGTTGTTTAAACATTGAGAGTAATGTTAAAACAATTTCTTAAGCTACAAATCAGCATTTTAAGGCGGTTTTTAGAAGGATCCTTCATCCTAATATATTTGAATTCATTTTATTTTTTTTAAATAGTTTGTAAAGTTTTCTTTCTCTAAACCAACAAAACATATTACAACTACACACATGGAGTTATTAGTGCCACTTTTAAATTCAGAACAAAACATTATGTTGTTGTTGTTTATCTCTTCATACAAAGACCTATTGTGTCTTAAAGCACTCCATGAAGCTTTCACATATATAAAATGTAACTTATTAGGCTTATTTTCAAAATTCCTTTCACCCTTTAACTTTGTACCTCAGTCCGAGTCCATACACCATGCGTGCTCTCGTATTTCATTGGAGCCAAAGTAAGTCATTACTCATTATGAACTGTCCTGAAGGAATTAAGTTTGTCAGCACAGAACGCAGTCCCTTTTCCTCAGTGCTGATGACGGTTCTCTTCACCTTCCCAGAGTTCCCCTCAACTCCAAAGGCTCCGTCCTCATCATTTTTAGCCTGAAGATTAGCACTCCCATAAATCACTCTCAGCCTCTGTCAGTCCACACTCGAGACTCTGCCCCACCAAGCTCTATTCGCTCTAAATTAGAAGCGAAGGGAGTTAAGGGAGTCATGATGATGGGCAGAGGGGCAGAATGGAATGGTGTGAGTTGATTGGAAATGAAGAAGATCAAAGAGACTTCCTATTATTTTTAGTC
>NC_079447.1:43808001-43918001 GCF_903798145.1 Danio aesculapii | reverse complement strand
CAGTAGGTACCGCTTCGATGACAGGCAGATATATTTTAGTTCAGTAGAAAACTCAACCCTTTTCATGATATAACGATCATGCCCAACATATCAATCCAACTCGCTCTTTAAGGTCTGAAAACTCAGGGCTTCTGGTAGTACCTAGAATAGCAAAGTCGAGTAAAGGAGGTCGAGCCTTCTCATTTATAGCTCCTAAACTCTGGAATAGCCTTCCTGATAACGTCCGAGGCTCAGACACACTCTCCCAATTCAAAACTAGATTAAAGACCTATCTGTTCAGTAAAGCATACACTTAGTGCACCACTTAGGGGGCTTCCACACAGGTTATGCATCTTGTTGATATACACTATGAACAGCAGCTACGCTAATTATTTTCTTTATTCTCCATTTCCACCTGGGTATACTCTTCCCGAGGCCCTCAGACTATGCAGAGTCACTGATTCGATCCAAGACCAACGACGAGATGATCCCAAGGTTTCCATATCCTGGACCTGGCCGAATCCTGAGCAGCTACTGTGATGGTCATGGAAGAGTGGAGAATATGAGACTGATTCCTGTGACGCTCCAGAGACAGACGAGTCTTCGCTGAGGCCAGCTTCCAGCCTCCGCCACTGAGACTGCAGCTCTGCACAAGACGTTTGGCCAGCGGAGAAATTAAAATGATCGTGCCCAACTGAGCCTGGTTTCTCTCAAGGTTTTTTTTTCTTCACTTCCGCCATTAGTGAAGTTTTTTTTCCCTCTCCGCTGTCGCCACTGGCTTGCATGGTTCGGGATCTGTAGAGCTGCGCATCGTTGGATTTGCCCTCCAATATTTGGACTCTCAGTAGTGATTATTAAACCACACTGAACTGAGCTCAACTGAACTGAACTTAAACACTACAAACTGAACTACACTGTTCCTATTTACTGTGACCTTTTATGTGAAGCTGCTTTGACACAATCTACATTGTATAAGCGCTATACAAATAAAGGTGAATTAAATTTAATTGAATATGTGGTTATTTTCTATCAATATCTCCTTTGAAATATGGTATAAATTGCAAAATAGGGACTTTTCTCTATATCTCCCATTCAGTTTTTTACTTCATGCCTTCCATCTTTCCATCTTTCCATCAAAGTCATCTGACTTTCGCGTGTCACCAGAACCACGTGATTGCAAACAACCTATTAGGAAAAAATCCCATTCAATGAAGACTAGTAATGTGTATCGCTAAAAACTTAATCTGGACAACGATAAAGATGATATTCTCAGCATTTAGATTTTATACAAGTCAGATTTGTAAATAGTTGCAACTCAGCAAAATTTTGTCCTAACAAACCATACATCTATGAAAAGTTAATTCATGCAGCTTTCAGATAACTCATAAATCTCAATTTCCAAAAAATATGACTGGTTTTGTGGTCCAGAGTTACATATGATAGGAATTAAGATCCAAAATATTTTAGAAATTTGTATTTAAAAGTTTATTTAAAAGCTGTCCCTAAAGCATTCATTAAGTTCCTGTCCCTAAAGCATTCATTAAAAACAGTCAATTTAATTTATATTTGAGATTTTTAGAGCTTATATTTACTTATATAGGTTTTATAGTGACTCTATAGTTAACTATTAAACACATGAACAGTATAGGGTAAGGACAGACCTTGGTGAGAGCCTTCAGGCTAAGTGCTGTTACTACTGCTCCAGTGGTGGCACTGACATATGCTGCTCCAAGCTGACTGCAAAGGTTAAAACAGCACATATAAGATTTAACGCTTTATCGAGCAGATCAGTACCATTAACATTTCTCAAGGAGCTCCTAACTGCCGATCTGACATTGCAGAATGCACAAGTCTCCTTTAGATTCAGGAAGAAAAATTATGTCAAGAACAAACAATATTAAATCAAATACAAGCATCATCACTGCATACATTCTACATCTTTAAGGAATGGTTATAATTTTATATGATAAATAGCTCACACATCGCCAAAATGGAAACATAATTAAATAGAGATGCAATCTGAATGCTCTTGTGTGGCATATCTGCCACCATTAGTTTCATCATGCAATGTGGCCCATGCAAAAGCATTCAGAAGACTAATGGTCTGTTTCCACTGAGTGGTATGGTATAGTTCGGTTCAGTACCCTTTTATGGCCGTTTCCACTGTCAAAGGGTAGCCAAAAGTGAACCGTACCACTTTTTGGTCACCCTTTGCAAAGGGTACCAACAGGCCCAAAGGGTTCCATAGGGCGGAACTAGACGCGCAGCTGAACGCTATTGATTTACAGAGATACGTCACTCGCAGAAGCAGGAGAATGAAAACAAAGGAAGCGCTATTTTTAAAAACACAGCCGAGACATTACACCGTAATAATATATACATATAATAACAAGCCATGGTCGACCCGAGCTCAAACAAACCTTGTCATCATCTTGATGTACAGCCACAAAGCCAAGAAGAACAAAATCTGCTGTGTCCTGTTGTTGTTTTACGAACCCGTCTAAAAGTGTGAGCGGTTTCACTTTCTCCAGAGAGCTCACTGCGCACCTACGTTATATTTGAAATAACGAACTTTTTGAGCTCATATTAATAATGTGCGCGTGATCATTGAAGCGCTTCTGATATCCAATCCATAAAGATATGATATCCATAAAGAGACAAACGCGAGAGTGAAGTGCGAATGATGCAAATGATGCTTCCGCAACCTAAAACATGAACAAACTGCCATGTTTAACTATTCACCTTTTGGACTATTATGAACTCGGAATGATGGAATTACTTTCTAACAAGAGGTTACATGTGCCGGTGAAGATTAAAGACACAGATGAGAGGTTTTCTCTGACTGTGGGCTATTATTTGTGTTGTTTCTGAACCCAAATAAGGACAAAAGGACAAATGTAAGTATATGTGTATAAAGCATCTGTTTTGTGAGACGTGCTTCTCATATGATATGAAACGACCCGTACGGCTTTACTGTGACATTTCCTCGAGTAAAAATGACATCGTATGAAACTTTCTGTCGTACACCACGCCCACCCCTTTTGGCAGTCTAAACACAAGCTTGATAAAGGTGACCCGTACCGTACTGTACCTCCCAGTGGAAACGAGCCATAAATGGTGCAATAGAACAACAAATTACACCACCAATACGTGGGTTGCCATGAGGCCTCCATACAAAAACATGCATCTAGATCATTCAGTAGTTTTCTTAGCCTTCATACTTGACAGTGATTGGTGCATCTCCACTGCGGTTAGTGTAGTTGACAACAGCATTGAAGGACTGGTTAACCCACTGCCAAAACACCACTGCTGGGGTGGTCCTAAAAACAGAAGAGAGAAACCTGAATACATGAAAAGCAACTTGTCTTTTACCATTTTGAAACTTCAAAATTACAAACTCTTTTTACAGACAATGCTGCAGCCACATGAATCTCCCACACAAGCTTGTAATTTGAGTCACATGTTGGTGGTTGCACAAAATGACTCATTTGCTGTTGACTCAGATGACCCAAGTAAAAATGTGTCTATTGGGCCAACAAAGACAACTTTTTAAATCTTATGCCAAGTTTGGATAACATAATATTAACACAGTTTTGGAATATACATAGTTTTTGTTCCTCCACGATGGGTTTTGTTATATCAGTAGTCTGGTTTTATATCAGTAGTCAGTAGTTGTACAACATTATTGTGATACGTTTATATGACTCAGTGCTTCCCACACATAAACTTTACTTGGGCGGGCCGCCCAGGTATAATAAAGGCCACCCAAGTATATAGTGACATGGTTTTTTTACTATTATTATCATGAACCTTTTCACTTTCTTGTTTCCACCTAATATAAACATCCATGAGCGATTAAGTAGTGGAGAATCTGCTCTCCTTTACCCGTTTCATACTGCTCGTTCTGTGTGCGCACTGTCAATGCACAGACTTGGTCTCATATACTCTGCAGACCTACAGAAACCCGCACCTTTTTGCCTCCGCCGGAGTTTCTAAATCTACTAAAATGTCTAGGATTAGGTTTTGCTTTCGTTTTCTAAGCTGTCATTTATTGTATGCGCACAGCCGCGAGAGAGACATTAAATAATTAATTTTTTATCTAAACGACTTTACCACAAGCCTTACCAAACACTCTGGAGAGGACGATATTACATCTAAATTGGCTGCAGAATATATTTTATATATTAGCAATATATTATGCAATAATTCCATTTTTTTTGTAGAACTATGGATACAATACTCCTGCCTTATAATGTTTCCAATATCTCAAGCCTTTAACCTAGTGGTTAAGTGTGTCAATATATAGCACTGCGATGCTGACGGTGACCTGAGTTCGATTCGCAGCTTGAGGTCCTTTGCTGATCCTTTCCCTCTCTCTGATCCCCTTGCTTTTCGGTCTGTAATCTGCACTAAAAAGTAAAACCCCTAAAAACATTATGGTATAAAAAAAGAAAAGGAAAGAGAAGCGAGCTGCAAGTTCTACCTTCTCAATGACACTACACAAATCAAACAAAAATGTGTAATCTGAAACCAGCCTCAGTTTTAAAGTGTTCTTGTATTGTCCCAGTTTTTAAAAGCAAAAGTATTACCATAAAACACAGTAAACACTTCTGAGTGAAACCAGCAGACTCAGTCATCCAGTAGGAGTGCCGCCTTTTCCATAATGACTCATTTAGGAAATATTCACTGAACGAGCAGGGATATTCATCCCAGACTATGGAAAGTTTTACTCCCTTTCCTTTTCTGGCCTCTAACGCTCAACATTTTAAGACCCACAAGAGTTTCTGCACATATTGTGTCCAGAACAATAAAATGATCAGGAGTGGCAGAGCTCTTACCTGTAAAAGGTAAGCATGCAGCCTGTAATGGTCATGTTCATGGGCACTTGTGCAGACATGCGTCCAACTAGCAGCATTTTCTCTCCTGTGTCTGGGTGGAAAGCGGAGTCGTAGATGTATTTGGCCCTCCATAGTGCATCTTCTGTTAGCCCAGGCTTCACAACCCCCAACCTGAGAAGTAGGACACTTTATTCGCATGCACAGTAACATTAAAACAGAAATATAACATAGATTTATATAAATGGAGAGTGGAGAAAGTATATTGGATTTAAAATAGTTTCGCTGATCCAAGCTTAAGATGCAGAGATATATAAACGCCATTCATAGGTTGATTTGTAGGTTGGTGGTGCTTTCAGGCATTGCTATTTTTGTTTGAGCATCTCAAACAGTAACTCAGTGGAATTTAGGGTGGTACCGGGCTCTGCTTGTCTGACCAATTAGAAGGGTGGAGTTATTGAAAAGTCTTTAATATGAATTCACAGGGCATCCAACATCTATTTTACCAATATGCTGATTACAGCTCATTAAATATTTCTTCTCATCAACAATGAAAAGAGTTGCTGCTGTTTAATATTTTGTGGAAACCATGATGCCCAAAACTATTAAATGGTAGTGTAAGTTTTTTTTTTTTTGCTGTTTTTGAAGAGATTAATATTTTATTCAGAGAGGATTAAATTAAAATGACAGTTAAATCTTTTTTAAGATTACCATTTAAAATAAATCAGTCGTTTTGAAACTTCTATTAATCAAAGAACCCGGGGGGTTCCTACTAAACATATTTTCAGCTGTGATAATGCAAAGAAACATTTAACAATTGTGCACCTATATTAAATAACAACAACTGAGCAGAAAAGCAATATAGTATAAAGAATATGGAATAAATAAAACCAGCTTTGGTGAGCATAAAAAAAAAAAGATTTCACACTTTAACCAGTAGTGCACATAATTATATTAATAATAATAATAATAATGATAATAATAATAATATTATTAATAATAATAATAGTTAAGTATTTAATTTAGTAAAAAATAAATATATTTACTGTCATATTTATGTTCTTGCTTTAAAAAAATCTAATATTTATCGACCCCAAATATCTGGACCCATATTCATGAAGCTTAAATTTAGCATGAAATTAAAGTTTTGTGATGTACATCCAATTGAAACTGTCCTGAAATGAGAGATAAAAAAGTATGGTGGTGCATGATTTTGTCCACTGAGAAATGATTAGATCACTGGAAAAAGGATGTTGCTAACAAAATAAAGAAACGTTGATGAAAGGACAAAAGCAGGGCAGAAACGATACACGCCCTGATGATAGCCCCTCCTGCAAGGCATTCCATGTGACCAGAAATTAAGAGTCATTTCGAAGTCATTTCGAGTGGGCAGGGAAGGTTATGGTATTTGATAAAAGACTTTGAGGGCAAATTAACTTTTACAAAATAATGAAGTGCACAGATACATCATTTACAACAGAAATGAAAGTGTTAGAGATGAACAGTGTGGTAAATACTGTTCATTTCTAACTTAATTTATAGGCTCAAGAACAAGACAAAAATGCTTAGCTCTTCCCAATTGTACTGAATTGCTATCTATTTAAGTGGGACTGTTGGTTTATTTGTAGCAAACATGGATTTATGCTATGTTTATAAACTGTTTTTTTTACACTGTAAGGTAGGAAATTCCAGTGGAAATGAAATTAACAAACTCAATAAGAGGATCTGAAAGTGTCTGTGTGATCAGTCTTTGACAGACCCATATCAACACTGTATTTTCCCAAGTTGTTTAATATCTTAATATAGTAAAGCTACTTCTAACACATTTTGACTTTAAGAGCTCTTTTAAGGTTTGGGATGCTTTAACAATAACATTTTTATCTTTACTAGGATCTTCTCTTTAATAGGAAAGAGAAATGCCTGCTTTTCTGAGAACTTTCCTGGAATTTTGTCACTGAAAGCAACTCTTTGCACAGACTCTTCATGAATACTGTCCCCGAGCAATAGCAAAGGCGCATTTTTTCCCTTATTCTTTTTGTCTAAAATGATTATCTAAAAGATTCAGGTTTCTTTTCCGCCATAGCTTTTCTGCGAAATAAAGCAAAACCTTGCAGCTGTTCACGCATGAAAACAAGACCAAGGTTAAACCTATATTATGATTGATTAGCATTGCATTTCAAACAACAAACCCATGCTACATGTTTTAAGAGCTAGTTTGGAAAGGAAAGCCTACATTCTGCACAGCATATCATATCAACATATCATTATTACCATATATTTTTACAGTTTTTATTTCATCGTGAAGGGCATGATTTCACCCTAAATATTCAAATATGAAGAATTAGAGGCATAGTATTGGATTGTGTTCACATACCTGTAGTTCTCCACAGTAACTCTGGCATCCTCTAAAACCTCACTGGACAGCAGCACGTTTCTGGGGTCCGTCACCATAAAGAAATGCTGAGCTCGGCCCATAAATGTGCCCTGGTCCCATCGTGGTTCCTTAATGTTGATATTCAAGGGCAAATCTCCAGACATCCTATCTGACTTCTGTGAATATCACAAATAAGCCAGAGTTATTTCAATCAATTACAATCACCTTGAGAAACTCATCTGAGTTTAGAAGTTGTTCAGGCTTTATTTTTTTGAACAAGTTAATCTTGACATTTCAGATAAGTGATTGAGATCTATGCCATGATGAATGCTGAGTCCAATGAAAGTTGTTAAAAAAGAGAAAATAAAACGAAGACTGCGTGATGTCAAAAGAAGCACATTTTACTTACTATTATTAAAAAAAGAGGGATTAATACTTGCTCTTCATTCTGATGGTTATTTTCATGCAATTGAGGTAAAGTTTTTTTATTGGAACATTCTGACTTTCCACTAAATAATATAATTTCTGAAAAGTATTATTTGCAAATTCTAAAAAGTGGAATCATATTAGCAGCCAGAGACTATCAAAGTACAACGCTGTTCACAGTCAATTAAATAGTTCTAATGTTGTTTTGAAGTCATAGTTGCGCGTGATTTCAACCCAATATTCAAAGTACTATGGTAAACAATATAGGGATCATGTCACAAGTAGGCATGGGACGATAACTGTTTTCAAGGTATACCGCAATTTGGAAAAGTCAAGGTTTTAAAACCGCCAAAATTTTCTGTTATACCGTTCCTAAGGTATGTGTAAGATTTATTTTTTCACAACTATTTTATTTAGTTTTTTAGAGCAACAGGATCTCCAGCAGAAAAGGAACCTCTACAACAAAAGCTACTGGTCCAAAATATTTAAAATGTTTCTTAAATTGAAATATATTGTGTTCAGTGGGGGAAAAGGTTTTTTTTAACCCAGAGATTTTAAAAGTACTTATTTTAGAGCAGTATTCACAATACCGTGATATTTTATCCAAGGTTATCATACCGCCACAATCTTATACCGGCCCATGCCTAGTCACAAGTTGTCCCTGAACGAATGTGCTTATATAAAACCAACTTTACCTCAATTTTCATGCACGAGTATAAACAATAAATGACTGACAGATCAACGGTAGATTAGTAATCCATGTCAAAAAAGCAAAAACTAGCAGTAGCTTTTGAATTTACACATCTGCCTAGTTTATAAAGTATCGAATAAAAAAAATGTAGAAAATTATTTCTATATGGAGTAAATCTTAAGAAATAAAGCGCATATTTACAGCTGTCGTAGCTAATGCTAACAGCTCTGAACCTCATTGCTCTGAACATGTACAAGGACATGTAGAATAAACATACTCTACGACTTGAGAATCATTCAATTAAAAGCGATAGACTGCCATGCTGAATGGTAAGTGATAGTTTTATTTTTGTGTATAAAGTATTCAACAATATTCCATGTCTCTAAGCATAACATTACCCTGCAACCGCAGTAGGTAGCTAGCATACACAACCTTACGAACATGAACATAACATCGAAACAGGCAACTGTGCGCTTTTGTTCAGTGAGTCGTTCAGTAATATATGTCCCACACACCTCGTTAAAACACCACAGGCGATGTTCAGGTGCACCTTGAAGCAGATGACCTCACTAGGCGCTGACTGCTTCCCTCTGCGCGGTGACAGAAAAACTGGCTGTACTTCCGGTCTGACTGGCTTGCCTTGAAAATCTGGCGAGACGATAAATATGATGAAGGCGCAGTTTTTGTGTAAAAGGCGGCGTTTAGAGAAGAGAGAGACGCAGTTGGCTCGAGAGACTGGGCGTGGATAAGAGCTGCTCTATGATTGGTTGTTAGGAAGACGGGGCGTGGATGGAAGCTGCGTTATGATTGGTCACCCGCTTCGTGATTTCCGGGATCGTCCTGCAGACTTTGAGGTTATCTATAAGGGTGAGGAGGGGAGGAGGGGGTTCAACTTTTGATAAAAGTTTTAAATGACCGGTGTATGGACACAGTTTAAACACAGTTCTTCATTCTTTCAACGACCACCTTCTAAAGCCGCATGTCATCACGCTACGCTGTGAGGTTGTTTGTTTTCCTCCCTCTGAAGAAATGTCTAACGTTATGGCAGTTTAGAGAATTTCTAGTTGGCTAAACAAGTGTTTTACAACCACATTGCTGACACAGACAGGTAGAGTTTGTGTATTTTTATATGTATATTATACTTATGTTTAGCATGATTTTGTATTAATATGGTACAATATAATAATGATAGTCTATATTAGTGTTTCTCAAACTTTTTTCACCAAGTACCACCTCAGAAAAAAAATTGTCTCTCCAAGTACCACCATAATGACCTATACTGAATTACTATGAGTTGCATAGTAGGCCTAATTAATCAGCTAAAGCTCTGCACAGTTCAAAAGCG
This sequence comes from Danio aesculapii, assembly GCF_903798145.1. Lineage (NCBI taxonomy): Eukaryota > Metazoa > Chordata > Actinopteri > Cypriniformes > Danionidae > Danio > Danio aesculapii. Next base: position 43,908,351 of record NC_079447.1, on the reverse strand, counting down.
TGGCAGATTAATTCTTATTATTATGAATATTTATTATTGTCAGCCACTTTAACTATTATAAATAGTTTCAACATTAACACTATGCTTAAAGGTAAAAAAATAAAACGTCAACGTTTAATTTAAAATGGGCTTTTTAAAGTTTGAAATATATGTTGCGTGTGTTTATGACTTATTTACTTATGTTTGAAATCTAAACATTAACCTGTATTTTAAATATGTGAATTGGATTTGCGTATTTTGGGTGAATTGTCACTTGTATGTTATTTTCATTGTAAATGGCAAATTTATTTGACTCATTCTAATAGAAAAAAAAAGTCACTTGTATCTCACTTGTAATTTTGGCCACTTAAATTAGGTGTCCAATTCGTCATTCTAGCGTTTAGATCCTCAGGTCAGAAAAACACCAAAGCTCAGTACCGTTAACACAAAATGAATCCTCGTTTCTTTGAATACTCCTTTGGAATGCTTTTCATTCATTCATTTTCTTTTTGGCTTAGTCCCTTTATTAATCAGGGGTTGCCACAGCAGAATGAACTGCCAACTTATCCAGCACATTTTTTTATGCAGCGGATGTCCCTCCAGTCACAACACAACACTGGAAAAAAACACTCATGCATTCACACACATACACTACGGCCAATTTAGCTTATTCAATTCACCTATACCACATGTCTTTGGACTGTGGGGGAAACGGAACACCCAGAGGAAGCCCACATGAACACGGAGAGAACAAGCAAACTCCACACAGAAATGCCAACTGGCCCAGCTGGGGACTCGAACCATTGACCTTCTTGCTGTGAGGCGATCGTGTTACCCATTGCACCACCGTGACGCCCTGGAATTCTTTTGTAAGTTTAAACTTTAAACAGACAATTAAACTAGAAGCACCACAATAAAATGTGGAGACCACTGAATAGAGTGTCCTATAATAATCACTGGCTCAGCTTAAGTCAGGACTAGGCCTTCACTAAATTATGTAATCAAACAGCTTTTATTTAAAACTGACTTAGAAAAACGCATTAATAGTGTGTTTCTTGAAACTATTCTATGGCAGTAATGATTTTTTTGTTTATGTCACTTTTAGTTATTTTCAGATAAGACAGCTTAAACTTGCAATTTAGTTATGGACTAACTTTGTCTCGGAAGCTATGGTAAGTTGTAAGTGTGTCCCAGTAGTTTTACATACTATACACTTAAAGGCATAGTTCACCTAAGTGTATCTGTCTGCGGACTGCAAGACAGGGGCGTGACATGAAGGAGGCATAACTCATAGTAGTAGAGGCGTAACTTGCAGTTATCAAGATGCGATTGAACCACCCTGCAAGATGTCACAAGGAGATGTTGTTGGCAAGATGTCGATTTTTTTTTTTTTTTCTCAATTTATCCACAACCTATTCATTTGATATATTCATTCATTTAGCAACTCCTCTCGCTGACTTCATCTGTTTTGTTATGACAGTTAGCCTACTTGGCGTCACCCCCCTGAAGTTACTAACTGCACATTGGTGAGTGTGTCAAGTATGAAAGTCTCGCAACTCTTGGCTGTACGTGCACAGTGTACAAAGGAGTAGGTGTAGACATTAATAACTGTCACTGTTAGATTTAGGGATGGGGTAGGTCTAGACATCAATAACTGTGATGGTTGGGTTTAGGGTTGGGGTAGGTGTAGACAATAATATCTGTGACGGTTGGGTTTAGAATTGGTGTAGACATTAATAACTGATGGTTAGATTTAGGGATGGTAGGTGTAGACGTTAACTGTGACGGTTGGGTTTAGGATTGGGTTAGGTGTAGGTGTAGATATTAAAAACTGTGATAGTTGAGTTTAGGATTGGGGTTGGTGTAGACGTTAATAACTGTGATAGTTGAGTTTAGAATTGGGGTAGGTGTAGACGTTAATAACTGTGATGGTTGGGTTTAGGATTGGGGTAGGTGTAGACGTTAATAACTGTGATGGTTGGGTTTAGGATTGGGGTAGGTGTAGACGTTAATAACTGTGATGGTTGGGTTTAGGATTGGGGTAGGTGTAGACGTTAATAACTGTGATGGTTGGGTTTAGGATTGGGGTAGGTGTAGACGTTAATAACTGATGGTTGGGTTTAGGATTGGGGTAGGTGTAGACGTTAATAACTGTGATGGTTGGGTTTAGGATTGGGGTAGGTGTAGACGTTAATAACTGATGGTTGGGTTTAGGATTGGGGTAGGTGTAGACGTTAATAACTGTGACGGTTGGGTTTAGGATTGGGGTAGGTGTAGACGTTAATAACTGACGGTTGGGTTTAGGATTGGGGTAGGTGTAGACGTTAATAACTGTGACGGTTGGGTTTAGGGATGGGGTAGGTGTAGACGTTAATAACTGACGATTAGGTTTAGGATTGGAGTAGGTGTAGACGTTAATAACTGATAGTTGGGTTTAGAATTGGGGTGGGTGTAGACGATAATAACTGTGACGGTTGGGTTTAGGATTGGGATAGGTGTAGACATTAATATCTGTGACGGTTGTGTTTAGAATCGGGGTTGGTGTAGGCGTTAATAACTGATGGTTGGATTTAGGGATGGGGTAGGTCTAGACGGTAATAACTGACAGTTGGGTTTAGGATTGGGGTAGGTGTAGATGTTAATAACTGTGACGGTTGGGTTGGGTTTAGGATTGGGGTAGGTGTAGACGTTAATAACTGACGGTTGAGTTTAGGATTGGGGTAGGTGTAGACATTAAAAACTATGATGGTTGGGTTTAGGGATGGGGTAGGTGTAGACATTAATATCTGACGGTTGGGTTTAGGATTGGGGTAGGTGTAGACATTAATATCTGTGAGTTGGCTTTAGGGATTGGGGTTGGTGTAATGGTAAAAATTGTGACGGTTGGGTTTAGGATTGGGGTAGGTGTAGACATTAAAAACTGTTGACGGGTTTAGGGATGGGGTAGGACTAGATGGTAATAACTGTGACGGTTGGGTTTAGGATTGGGGTAGGTGTAGACATTAATATCTGTGATGGGTTTAGGGATGGGGTAGGACTAGACAGTAATAACTGTCACAGTTGGGGTTAGGATTGGGGTAGGTGTAAACATTAATATCTGTGACAGTTGGGTTTAGAATTGGGGTAGTTGTAGACAGTAATAACTGATGGTTGGGTTTAGGATTGGGGTAGGTGTAAATGTTAATAACTGTCATGGGTACAGTGCCATCTTACCGACAACAGTTTTGACGTGGGTCTGGATAATTGCAAGTTACGCTTCTACTACAAGTTATGCCCCCTTCATGTTACACCCGTCTATCAGTCCGCAGACATATTCTACTTCCCATAACTGAAACTCCTGTCATCATTTACTCAACATTTACTTGTTTCAAACCTCTTTGACTTTCTGTTTTTCTGTTCAAGACAAAAGAAAACATTCTGAAGAAAGCTGAAACCTGTAACCATTGACTTCCAGAGCATTTGTTTTTTCTTACTATTGAGGCAAGGCAAGTTTATTTATATAGCACATTTCACACACAGTGGCAATTCAAAGTGCTTTACATAAACATGAATAAAGAGACAAGTATACGAAAATAAAAACAAATAATAAAAGTGATTTAAAACAGATTTAAATGTAATGTAATGTAAAAAGGCACAGCTAAACAGATGCGTTTTAACTCTTGATGTGAATGTGCCTAATGTTGGAGCACATCTGATCATTTCTGGAAGCTGATGCCAGCAGCGGGGGCGGAATAGCTGAAGGCAGATTCACCCTGCTATGACTTGGAATTTCTAGTTTATGTGATCCTAAAGATCTGAGTGATCTGTTAGGTTTGTATTCAGTGAGCATATCTGTAATGTATTGAGGTCCTAGGCCATTTAGACCAGCAATAATACTTTAAAATCTATTCTGAATGTATTGAAGTCAGTTGTTACAGGTTTTTAGTTTTCTCACAACCCCATATTTGTAACCCAAAATTGCATGGGAACCTGTTGCATGAGCCTTAAACCACTTAGGTTTTTGACACAAGGTGAAACTTAATAGCGTTTAATTAACATAAAACGTATGGATTAATTTAAGAATGCAATGTGTAGTTAGCTATCCACTTACAACAAACCGAATTCACACAAGGAAGAAATGTCCACTATGTGGCAGCATAGTGTCAAGAAAGTTGCTCCGTTTTCCACAGTGCACACAGTTTATCCTTGAAACAAAAATACATTCACACTGTAATCAAAAGACGGTCTCTGATAGTAGATTTAAGCACTTACAACTGCCAGTATTTTACTATCAAAGATGAATGAGCTACAATTTGGAAAAGAAGCAAGTGAAATGTGCTTTATTTACGTCTTGCGGACTTAATTGAATCTATACTTGTCCCACAAGACCACTGTCAGCTCGTGTAATACTCTTATGGTGATATGAGTGACGAACGTCAGCCAGATGAGTTTGTGCAGAGTCCTTCTGAGCTGCTCCACATAATCCAATCACCTGCTCTGAGAGGCGGGCTTAAGGAAGGCTAATATTGTCTTTGTCTCAGGTGAGGTCATGCGGCACAACATGGAGACAGGTAACGGCATTTAACTCTATCTAACTTTGTTTTTTAGCATTAACATCAGATTAAGTGCGGAAAGGCAAGTTAGGGTACATCAGTTATATTCAGGACAGATCTTTCAAACAATGTAATAACTTGTTGACTGTATCGGTTGCTTGCCGATCTCTTAAGAGGATGATCTTTGTGTTGTTGTGAAATCTCTCCACGCTGATTCATGTAAGCTAGGCTGTGTATTATGAACAAGTGAGCTAACGCATCATTATGTCAGTGAACGCTGTCGTGTTATATTGTTCACTGAAGCGTTTCGTTGCGCTTTACGCAACCTGTTGCTGAGCGCTGTCCGAGGTGCTGATGATGAGCCAATCAGTCGCAGTGCCAAATTCGGACTGATAACATGACAACGCCAAATTCATTTCGTAACCATATTGCTCGAGACAAAAACTTTCACGTACGCGTATACAGTCGAGATAGCTCGTATTGGATTCAAAATGGATTTATGTTTTGTGTGTGTGTGTGTATGTGTGTACGCGTTTGTTTTTGTGACATCATGACACAAATGTGTATAATGACATGGTATGACACATGTATTACAATGAGATGGCTAATTGTAAAGACATTGCTGTTTTCCCTATTTTTCAAAAAGCTTATAAATCATACAGAATGAGTTTTTTAGAAAGTAAACCTGCCCATAATTTCCCTCTAAATGGGTACGGTTAGGTGTAGGGCAATATTAAAAACAGTTTGTACAGTATAAATACAATGGAGACCTTTTAAATCTCCCCACCATTCACAAAAACAAACGTGTGTGCATGTGTGTTTTAGTTATTTTCATTTGATTACATTCCATGTGGAGATATCGTTAACTTTTAGGTCACAGTATTGGAAACTATAACTAACCTTCTTGTTTATATGATACATTTTGAATGCTAAATATTTTTGAGGAAAATGTTTTTGTGATCCTCTCAGTCAGAACCAGCAGACCTCACAGTTAGTTCTAGATTGTTCCCTTCTGAGAGAAAGATTTTTGTACTAGTTTACTGCCGTTTTGCATGTTGTATAATCCTGAATATTTATTACTCTTTAAAGTAGTCAACTATTGTCTTGATATTATATTTTTGTTTCAGTTTTATGTGTTTCTAAAACTTTAGTTTAAGTAATGTATTGATAATGTATGAAAGGAGCCCAAGAGATGGAAGCACATTTTTAGTCATTATAGTATTTTAAAATAGTATTTTTTTTTCACACTAAATATGAAAGTGAAAATAAACACATTTCAGATTGGTTGATAATTACATTTGAGGGATAGTTAACCCTTAAATTAATGTAAATGTAATTACTCTCAAGTGGTCTCAATTTGTTTCTTTAGAACTAAATTGAAGATGTTTTTAAAATGCTGGTAACCGATAGCATTGAATCCATAGTAGGATTAGGTCAATAGTTGCCGGTTTCTGGCACAACATAGTTTGTGTTCAACACAACTAAAAACCCGTAGTTTCTCTGTCGCAGATCCATCGTTTGAACCACGTTAGTTATAACGTAAAATGCCCATAATGTTGCTCTAAATTGGGGTGGAGTAACAAGTTGAAACCTTAGTTAGCTAACGATGGTTTTGGGAAACACCCCCCTGATTTGGAACTAGTGGATGATAAGTAAACGATGACAGAATTGTAATGAATTTTGTGTGAAAAAAGAATTTAGAGACATTGCTATTAGCAAAACTTGAGGTAAACAACTAATCCAAGTAAAATAATCCATAGAATAATAAATAAAGTGAGAATTTTCTTCTGCTCTGGAATGAATCTGCTTCTCTGATGATGTCAGTTTGAGTAGAGCTTTCTTAACCACTTACATCCAACCACTCTGATTAGAGAGAAGAAGGAGGGGAATAAAATGAACCATACTCTCTATTCGAAACGAAAACATTTCACAATACTGAAATAAATTGGGGGCTGCACGGTGGTGCAGTGGGTCACACCAAGAAGGTCGCTGGTTTGAGCCTCGGCTGGGTCAGTTGGCATTTCTGTTTGGAGTTTGCATGTTTTCCCCATGTACTCGAGGGTTTTCTCTGGATGCGCCGGTTTCCCTCATAAGTCCCCACAGACATGTGGTTTAGGTGAATTGGGTAGGCTAAATTGTCGGTAGTGTATGTGTGTGAATGAGCGTGTATGGATGTTTCCCAGTGATGGGTTGCAGCTGGAAGGGCATCTGCTGCGTAAAACAAATGCTGGATAAGTTGGCGATTCATTCCTTTGTGGCGACCCCAGATTAATGAATGAATGAAATAAATTGGATAGGAACATCCAGTTCACACAGACTTTATCCAATGACCGAATGCAAACAAATGGCACACATTGCTGAGGCACCACTCTTTATGTATTCGAAATCTAAAAGAACAAGTCTAAACGTATTAGTGTCCCCCATCAGCTCAGTATGTCTTGCTGTGGAAACAGTGCAACCCTTTACTTTCCAGAATGCAATAATTGCTGATATCACTTTACCTCCCATGGGAAATTAGTCATTGCGCGGCTGGGTTCTCACAGATCTTTCTCTGTCGTCTTGGATCACTGGCAGGTAAAGGTGAGACTCTGAGGCCTGGGTGGACCAGATGACGGACTCCTGCCAAGCAGAGCTCCACTGGCACTGAGGAGGGACTCCAGCCTGATGATCCAGTCCAAGCAGCAGACTTTCAACTCAACAAAAAGACTCCAGCCGCTTTTATGCAACCTCCGCCGTTGTGAGGCTCTCTTCCGAACAATGCACATCAGGATACACTTTGCTTTTCCTCTGCTTTTATGATAATGATTATAATTATGTTGGAGTCATTTGAATCAATGGATCTAATTTGAAGTGAACAATGCTGAAGCCATAGCAGCTTCTTCCCACGCCATTGCAGTGGAGTTTCCTTTTGTGGAGCTAATCCTTTGGACTGTAATCCTGCTAGTGACCCACCGGACTGCTAGTTTTCCCTTCGGCAGCTCAGGCCCTGGATGAGGGTTAGAGGGGAGGTCGGCACTTTGCTATGGCTCATTCGTCTGACACGGCACGCAAAGACATGACGAATGGGGCTCATCCCAGTGCCCAGCCAGGTCCCTCAGGCACCTCGACTCTACCGCGCTACCTTCACAAGAAGCAGCAGCGCCAGAGAGGAGTGAGGTCTTCCTCCCCTATGGGCCGGGTCATCCTCATCAACGCACCTGTCGATGGTGAGTCTCAAGAGTTTTTGGCAAATTGGTAGCGTCAGATTTCCTTTGATACACCCCACTGAGGGTTAGCTTTAGTAAAATGTACTTTAATACAAATACATACAATATTCTATCTTAAATTTATTATGAGGTCAGATTGAGGTATCTGTTTCAAAAATATAATAATAATAATAATAATAATAATAATAATAATTATTCTGTTTAAAGGCAAGATATGATACTTTTGAAGTCTCAGGTGTCCACAGATTTTCTGTAGAGTTGAGTAAATAATACCTAACTGTTCATTTATTATCATACCATGCCGTAAATGCTGTTTGATTTTCACCACATGCATTTTTGTGTTTCTTTATATGCAATTTTTTTAATTTAAACTGTTGGGAAGGAAATTGCATGTGTATCAGTATATTAGATCTGTGAAACTCATGGGGCTAAACTCATTATTTTTCATGTCAGAATCCACTTTTTCTATTTTAAGGATGGAAAAATCCGCTTTGTGCCATGGCGCATGGTCTAACGGGGTTGAGCTTATTCTCTTAATGAGTTAAAGGTGTGTTTTGAGAATAAGCCAATCAGAGTGTCGTCTCCCAATCCCTTTAAGAGTCAGTTGCGTCGTGCCGTGGTGCATTTGATATTTACATGGTGGACTTTGTAAGTGGAAAAACTGAACGCTTCACTAGCGAGAAAACAGAGCATCTACAGGCGAGAATGAGAGATGAACCTCCTCATTCTTTACTTTCACTTTCACTCTCGTGGTTAGGGAAACGTGTTGTACGCACAGACATCAGCCCATATATAATTAACTTAGTTTATTAAGCGCAAAGATTTGTTTCAAAACTATTTCTAAATTCAGTTCTATTTTCCAGCAAAGGAATAAATGAACAATAATAACGAAGTGTGGTAAAAAAACTGAGTTATATCCAAATACACATGCTGTGCCCTAAATGGTCTAAAACCTGACAGGTGGGGAAATCTAAGCTTGTTTTTAATAAAACAACTATAAATATGCATATAATAAATAATACTGCTAATAATAACAACATTATACATGAAGGTGGTGGTTTTTATATTTATGTAGGCTAGAAAATAATAATTTTTATAATATTTTATTCCTTTAATTCTTTTTTCATTTGCAAAGATATTTGTGTATTGCTGTACATCATGTGTTTATTCAGCAATGTATAAGCGAGGCGCACAACTAACGCGCTCTGCGCTGGACTTTAGACCAACTTTGATATGATCTATCGAACAGTCTATTTAAGTTCCTCAAAATAGCAACGCGCCAGCAATGTGCCTCAACACGCCTCCTTTTTTAGATCAGAACACCAATGGGCGCACATACGAGCGCAAATGCATTTGCTATTTAAACAGCGTGGTGCAAAACGCCAAAACGACTCTTGTGCCAAGCTGAAATTAGCAAATAACAATTGCGTCGCGCCTTGCGCTGGGTGTATGATAGGGCCCATGGTCATAGTGAAAACAAAGTATTAACGCAACTCAACCAGGCCTCTTCCTCCAATCACGCATTATTTAGGAATGATTTCAATTCATGACGTTGATGTATCTGCAGTTCCATTAGAGAACATAGGACTAAGATCCTTTGAGGGAGTTTAGAAACGATTCTTTCTGATTCAGAGAATAACTCGCCTTTGTAGTGACTTTGTGCTTTGTTTCTTTGCATTTTCATGTTCAAACAACAACATTATGCTCTAAACATTTAAAATGAGAAAAGCATAAATAGAAACCCTTTGTGGATGAATGTGTAATGATATCAGTTATAATTCATAATATAATTACAACATTTATTTCCAAAGTCATTTACACTGACTTAAAACATCAAGTTTAATTTAGTATAACTTAAAGGGTCACGAAACCTCCGTCTTTCAGTTTAAGTCTACTTCAGATTTGTTTTTTTAATGCAACTTAAATGGGAGTGGAAAGTTGTGAGCAGAAGTTAGGGGAGTGGGTGTGACGGGGCAAAGTGAAAGTGGAGAGTGAGAAACAGTGTCAGTGGCAAAATCTGAGGTAACACATGAGGAAGTGCAAAACTTTTATATTTAAAAAGTGCTTATTTTAAAATTTAGACACACATACCTGCTTTGAAGGGACATAAATGTTCTTAGACACTGATTAAAGTGTTTAAAAGCCATATTTTCAAAGTACTTATCTGTACTATTAGTAGAAAAAAGCTAAAAAGACCTTCACCTAGGTGAAGGTCTTTAGAAGGGGAAACCTAGGTTTTTGAACCTAATGAAGACAGCAGAAGTCAACGATTTATTTTAATTATGTAACCTGACATGTTTACTGTTCCAAAAATAATAAATGTTTCCTAAAATGTAATATATTGTGTTAAATGGGGAGGGGGGGGGGGGGGTTTTTACTAAGACATTTAAAAAGAAATTATTTCGCAGCAGTGAACACGATACCATGATACCACGATACCGTTATATTTTTATCCAAGGTTATCATACCGTCAGAAACTTATACCAGCCCATGCCTATAGTCCAAAGACATGCGCTATAAGTGAACTGGGTAAACAAACTTAGCCATAGTGTATGTGTGTGAATGAGAGAGTGTATTGGTGTTTCCCAGGACTAGGTTGTGGTTGGAAGGGTATTCGCTGCATATAACATATGCCAGAATAGTTTGCGGTTCATTCTGGTGTGGCGACTCCTGATAAATAAGGGACTAAGCCGAGGGAAAATGAAGGAATGGATAAACATAAGTTGCCATGACTTTTTGATCATACATTTTTCATAGTGCAATAATGAATAGGTAACACTTAACAATAAGGTTCCATTAAATAAGGTTATTAAATTAGCTAACATGAACAAACAGACAGTACATTTATTAGTTTTGTCATCTTGTTTACTGTTAGTAATATTGATAATGAAAATAAAGTAATTCATTGTTAGAGCCTTGTCAAGTATGCTTTCTACCCATACTCATAATTGGTTCTGCTTCTTTTGATGTTTTTAACCCATTCAAGTGCACACATTTTTTGAGTCAGGACACACACACACACACACACACACACACACACACACGCTCTGAGCATACATGGAAAGTGTGTGGTTCACTCATTCCCCCATCTTCAATTCCTGCCGGGACCACTCACTAACCATGTTAACTCCTTAATTGCCCCTTAGTTGCCTTAACTATTGTTAACATGCATTAGTAGATGTTGAACTATGATTAATAAATGTAAATACATTATACATTTTTATAAAGTGTGACCGGGTAGCACGGTGGCTCAGTTGTTGCCTCACAACAAGGTTGCTGGTTCGAGTCCTGGGGTGCGTTTCCCAAAACCAAAGCTTGTGAAAGCAAAAAAAATTATGTTAATTTTTTTAATTTATTGGTTATTTATTAAGTATCTGTACTGTATTTGACATGGGCCTGCTGGTTAGAAATTTCTGCTGTGGTTTACAAGTGTCAAATTGTAAAAGTAGACTTTTCTAAAAAATAAAAAAACAATATCTTACTTAATAATAATAATAATAATAATAATCATTAATATTATTAATATTATTATTAAAGTATGATTTTTTTCATTTCTAATAAATAATAAATATTACATTTCATTTTATAATAAATAGCCTCAATATTTATTTATTCATATGATTTAAATATGATATTAAAATATATGTTAGCTTTTGTAAGTGATTTAGGTTATGTCATATTCTCAATAATATTTGTAAAGGAAACACAGGCCCTAAATGTGCCATTTACATATATTTCAGTTAATATGGAAAGCGAGTTTACCAAATCTAATATTGGATTTTATTTTAAATGCGTGCGTGTGTAAAACAATATAATTTGCACAAAGTAATGATGGGGATCTTCTCTAAAGAAGTAGTTATTCCACCCCATTTAGTGCATCATTATGGGCGTTGGTTCAAGCGATGGATGCGTTTTGGGAAACACTCGTCACTACATTGTTCTTTTCCCAAACGATGCATTGTACTATGATAGTTCAGTCACAAGTTACGTCGTTGGTTAGGAAACTTAACCCTGGTTGGCCAAGTTGGCATTTCTGTGCGGTGTTTGCATGGTCTCCCTGTGTTCGCATGAGTTAAGGGACACGGAGAAGCACTGTTTCTTATGATGGGAGATAAGAATGTATATGTGTATACAATATATTATATTGTGACATATATTATATACTATACTATAATGAAATATAACATATTGTGTTAAACTTTGAAGCAGACTGTGGATAAAAACAATTTTAACTGTCACTTTGTGGCTACGTTTTTAATCTTTATGGTGGATTTTTGGCGTTAATTGAGTTTACTTAAAAAATGTAACATATTTTATGTAGTTTGGCTTTCATATTTGACTTGTAAAATGGGAAGCCATTTTTTTAAAACAAATTATGTAATTCCCTATCAAGGGTGAGAGGAGTTAAAGGCGTTTCACTTTTCGTCATGCATTAAAAAAACTCTTCCTTAGCTGTGAATGTGTTTACAATTTAGCATGGCTTCTCAAATTGTATTGCCTAAACTTTAGATTATATTATTTGAGAAAAACCTTTCGCTAAAGATAAAATGGTTCATGAAAAAACCCAGTGTTGTGTTTGATGGTGTGCTGTAATGTAGGAGGAGATGACAGTGAAGACATCCACACGATCACTGTGGATAAAAGTGAGGATGGCCATCTGGGCTTCAGTGTGCGCGGAGGATCTGAGCACGGCCTGGGAATCTTTGTCAGCAAGGTGGAGGATGACAGCACTGCAGGTACCAAAACACAGAAGCGGTAACCACTTTTGATGACACACGACTGAGATATCATCCCAAAAGAGTCATATAGTAAGCGTGTCCTTGTTCCACACTGCAGAGATGGCAGGCCTGTGTGTTGGGGATAAGCTGGTGGAGGTGAATGCCATAAGTCTGGAGAGCATCACTATGAGCAGTGCTGTGAAAGTCCTAACTGGAAACAACCGTCTGCGTATGGTGGTGAGACGCGTGGGGAAGGTGCCAGGCATCCGCTATTCGAAAGAGAAGACTACATGGTAAGTGGGGAAAGATTTTATGGTAACACTTTAGTTTAGTTCACAATTGACTGTATTGATACACCGTTAACCAACATTACTGGCTTAATAAGCTACTAACTTGCTGTATATTAATTGGGAAGGTAGAAATTGGGTTTAGATTTTGGGTAGGTTAAGGATGTAGAATAAGATTATATTTACAAAACTTCTAATGAACAGTGTTGGGGAAAGTTACTTTTTGAAAGAATTGCATTACAATATCAGGGTGTCCGCGGGGTCTTAAAAGTTTTAAAAGGTCTTAAATTACAAAAACTAAATTTTAGACCTTAAAAAGTCTTTAATTTGCTAAAATATTGTGTTAAATAATTCTTAAAAGGTCTTCATTTCCCTATATCCATGTAAAATTGCAAATACTTATCCAATCACCAGCTAACGCAGTTATGAGTATATTAAAACATGTGCTTGTTTGCCGTAAAAATTCATAATAATTACAAAAAATACAAATTTGTGGATCTTCTTACTTCTGGGCGCAACTGTACTGCCGTTGTGGCTGGTGTATTCTGAGAAATTTTCTTACCCCTTGGTTTCGAGTGTGGTCTTGAAAAACCTTTGTTCGAAGGGGTATCTAACCCTTCCCCTTAGCCCTACGCCTTCAAGCTAAAGAGAATTGGGACACCCCTACCTCTTCACGTGAATGCGCGAAACGAGGCGTAGGGGGTAAGGGGTAAGGCTAAGGGATAGAATTGGGATTGGACCTTAAAAGTAATGCGTTACTTTACTCGTTACTTCGAAAAGTAATAGTATTTCGTAACCTGCATTACTTGTAACGCATTACCCCAACACTGCTAGTGAACAGTTGATATCTTAATAATAAGCAGGTAATAAGCTAATAGTAAATAGCATGAACTGTGACCTAAACTAAAGTGTTACTGATTTCATTATTACTTGAACTTGAATTATTACATTAAAAAAGTATTAGTACTGTAGTGGTATTTCTACACAAGTGGTTCTCAGGCCTTTTTAGCCCCTTATAAGGCACTTATTAAAACATTAGAAAAAAAATTAAAAGAGTACTACTGGGTATTATTACAAGACTTCTCTGACTTCTAAATTTTATAATTCATACTGTAATCAATGCTAATGAATTTACCCTATACAGTTGAATTCAAAATTTTTAGCCCCCTTTGAACTTTTTTTTTCTTTTTTAAATATATCCCAAATTATGTTTAACAGAGCAAGGAAATTTTCACAGTATGTCTGATAATATTTTCTCTTCCGGAGAAAGTCTTATTTGTTTTATTTTGGCTAAAATAAAAGCAGTTGTTAAACTTTTAAGAACCATTTTAAGGTCAAATTATTAGCCCCTTTAAGCTGTATTTTTTCCATAGTCTACAGCATAAGCCATCCTTATACAATAACTTGCCTAATTACCCTAACCTGCCTAGTAAACCTAATTAACCTAGTTAAGCCTTTAAATGTCACTTTCAGCTGTATAGAAGTGTCTTGAAAAATATCTGGTCAAATATTGTTTATTGTCATCATGGCAAAGATAAAAGAAATCTAGATAAAATAAATAAATCAGTTATTAGAAATGAGTTATTAAAACTATTATGTTTAGAAATGTGTTGAAAAAAACTTCTCTCCGTTTAGCAGAAATTGGGGAAAAAAACTAAACGGAGGCTAATAAATAATTCTGACTTCAACTGTATGTGTCAGGACTGTTGTGTTTCCCTGCATTTGTGTGGTGTGTGTGTGTGTTTTGTCATGTGACTATCATGTTTCTAGTGTTTTCCTTTGTTCCTCCACCTGTCTGTAATTAGTGTTAATTCAGTGCCACCTGTCCATTGTTAAGTCTGGGTATTTAAGTGCCTGTTTTGCTCCATTTTCCTTGTCCGGTGTCATCTTTTTCCATGTCAGTCTGTGTCAGAGTTGTGGTAACATGCACCAATTTTTGTTTAGGGTCAATGTAGATAAAAAGAAGTTTATTGTGTTTGTATTTTTAAAGCAGGCTCTAGAGCATCTCAAATAGAAATATACGTTTTAATTTTGATTACAGGTGGCACAGTGGTTCAGTGGTTAACACAATGCTCCTCCCAGCAAGAAGGTCGCTGGTTCGAGACCCAGCTGGGCTAGTTAGCATTTCTGTGTGGAGTTTGCATGTTCTCCCCGTGTTCGCGTGGGTTTTCTCCAGGTGCTCCTGTTTTCCCCCCACTGTTCAATGATATGTGGTATAGGTGAATTGAATAAACTAAATTGTCCATAGCATATGAGTGTGTGTGAATGTGAGAGTATATGGGTGTTTCTCAGTACTGGGTTGCAGCTGGAAAGGCATTTCGCTGCCAGGTATTTTTTGTTTATACACATTAATAAGAAAACCATTTAACAGTCTTGATTGTTTAATTTCATTCATGTATCAATTCCAATTTCTAAAATTTGACTTCAGTTTTATTCATTTTCTGTTAATTATATCATTTATAGGGCTAATATAAACTTATATTTAGGTTCAGCGGTTTTACATGCTTTATTTTGTATTTTATCAAAATATGTGCAGGGTAATGGATCAACATTGCACTCTGCATGTGTCCCAGAATATGATTAAGAAGGCAGTTGGATTCAAACATTTACCTTGTCATTTTGTTTCTTTTAGATTGGATTATATAGGGAATAAATCATTGTTCCAATCCAATAGGGTATATACAGACGGACTTTCAATTTAAGCCAGCCAGCCTCATCACTTCCAGTGAACTCTCTTTCCATTATAAAATTGCCACGTTTAAGGTCTGATTTCTTTAAAAATCAGTGATCTTCACTGCCTCATAGATACACAATATAAAGTGGATCTCAGACCAGACAAGAAGCAATGCATTAAATTCCATTATCCCCGCCATGTCTTTAAAATATGACAGTTTATTTTACCCCAGTATTTTCAATACAGTTTCAGCGCTCGCCTGCTGGTACTGACAGCGCTAGTGCTTACACTGTCTTTCATCTCGTTTTACGCTTGAACAATTAAATGAATGCTTAAGTCTATTTAACTGAATGTATTGTAATTACATTACAACATCGATGCTGTAAAAGGAACCATATGAAATTGAAAATGGCCACATTAAGCTTTCACCGGTAGTTTATCATTGGCTGAAAAACACTAGCTGTGCATACAGCCCACTGAAATATCATTCAGATTGAGCTTAGTCAGATCAATTAAGGCAGTGTTTTTCAACCACATTACCAACTCTGCACAAATTTCCATGTCTCAACACACCTGATTCAGATCATCAGCTCATTAGCAGAGACTGAAAGACCTGTAATGGGTGTGACAGATATACAAAGCATACAGTGTTGGTGGACCTCCAGGAATGTGGTTGAATAACACTGACTTTAGGTATACATGAATGTTTTTGAAACTGATTGAACTGTCAATTTGATTACAAATAGATTATTTTGGTGCATGTAAACATAGATACATGTCTCCCTGCAATTTGGATGTGTGTGTTTTTTGGATTTTCATCAAGTCAGTGTTGAACTTTATAGCTGTTGTTTCCTGGTGATTATTGCAACACATCCATGGTGATATAGTTTCTTGCCTAATAAAGGGTGAATTCAAATGGCTTCCTATTATGTTAATATGAATTCAATATCCATGATTTAATTTTTTCATTGGGGAATTTTGTTTTTACATTTTTGTGTAATATTAATGTAAAAATGTATTGTGTCACATTATTTGCAATACAAAAATGCAGCAATATATTACTTGGTCAGCAAAAATATGTTTAAACAATTCAAAAACAGCAAAAATATTGTAATGTCCCTAAACATTTTAAGATATAGTTTTTGTCACCGCATTATTGCACAGCCCTTTTAAAGTTTTGAAAAATTTATTCATTCATTTTCCTTCGGCTTAGTCTCTGATTCATCAGGGGGGGCGCCACAGTGGTATGAAGCGCCAATTACATATGTAATGTTTTACCCGCTTTGAATGTTATCACTTGATTGAATTGGCCTTATCAGTGGTTATCAGCTGATAGATATGGGCCAGTGGGAGCCTTCTGTGCCTACTGGTAGGCTATAGGGTAGGCCCTATACACAAGAGTGTGCCCTGCCACCCTGCGTAGAAAACTAATTCCGGCTGCTTGTATCCGAGATCTTGTCCTTTTGGTCATGACCCAAAGCTCATGACCATAGGTGAGAGTAGAAATGTAGATTGACCGGTAAATTGAGAGCTTTGCCTTTCGGCTCAGCTCCTTCTTTACCACAACAGACTGGTGCATCGACAGCATTACTGCTGCCGTTGCACCAATCCGCTTATCAATCTTACGTTCCATCCTTCCCTCACTCGTGAACAAAACCCCAAGATACTTGAACTCCTCCACCTGGGGTAAGGACTGTCTTCCAACCTGGAGATGACAATCTTTCTCTGGTGAATCACCATAGCCCTGGACTTGGAGGTGCTGATTCTCATCCCAGCCACGTCACACTCGGCAGCAAACCGCCCCAGTGCATGCTGATAGTCTGTGAATAACAGATGAAATCCTGTGGTCCCCTAACCGGACTCCCTCCAGCCCAAGGCTGTGCCTTGAAATTCTGTCCATAAAAATTAGGAACAGAATTGGTGACAAAGCGCAGCCCTGCCAGAGTCCAACATGCGCTGGGAACAAGTCTGACATTTTGCCGGCAATGCAAACCAGACTCCTACTCTGTTCATACAGGGACGAGACAAGCCTTAACAGAGCGCCTCTGACCCCATACTCCCAGAGCACCCTCCACAGAAGGCCACGAGGGACACGGTCAAATGCCATCTCCAAGTCCACAAAACACATGTGGTCTGGTTGGGCATACTCCCATGAACCCTCGAGCACCCTGGTGAGGGTATAGAGCTGGTCCAGTGTATCACAGCCTGGATGAAAATCGCATTGTTCTTCCTCGATCCTCGGTTCAACCATCGTCCAGATCCTCCTCTCCAGTACCCTGGCATGTATGTTTTAAGCAGTTTTTATTTAATTTAATGAGATAAATATAAAATCTGTGCATAAACAACAACAAAAACAACACAATAATAATGAAAATGCATCAACGTGACCTTAAGTTGTCTAGCTGTTTGTGTATCAGCTTGAGATGTCTCTCAGAAGCCTGCCTCCTGGAGCTCTTCCAAATGCACTTTAACAACCCATAACAGAAGAGTGTGTTTTGTCCTTGAACACTCAGAGGTTGTTTTGGTGGCCTGTTTGTAATACTGACATTTTTAAGCATTTGTTTGTTACAAATATGCAGAGTCATGGGGTTTTATTGGACTGACGTGAGAACGTCGGGCTGCAGCCCCCCCACCCCCTGCTTTGAGTAAAGGGGTGGATACCCTGTGACTCTTGGCCTTTGCTTGTTATCTTTTCCTCCAGCTTCTGTTTCAGCATACAGCAGTGCTAGAGTTACCTTAGTGGTCTTCTCAGCCATTTCATTACCTGATAGTAGCATGAGGAAGTTTACTATACTTTATTAGGTAAATGAGCGCCCACCTGAATGTGTATGTGTGCTTCCTTGTGCATGATGTATCATTTTTAATTAAAATGGTAAAGTGAATAATCGGTGCATAGTTTTGGAAAGAGTACTAAAGTACAAAAAAATCCTACTCAAGTAAAAGGACCATTCTTTGCCAAAAAATGAACTGCAAGTAGAGTAAAAGTATCTGCTCAAAAAATGAACCATAATATGAGTATAATGTAGATTAATGTCGATGCGTTTACATGTTAAGTAAAATTTGTGTAACCAAAGGGGCAAAAAATCTAGCTGTTGTAAAATTCTAATGCTTAGTTTATGCACTTTGGACCCTGAATAGCAAGTAACCCTGTTACCAACTGCTGGACACTTAAATGCAAGAAATGTCCTGTGAGAGACTAGAGATATCTGTCAGAGACTAGTGATGTCCTGTGAGAGACTAGTGATGTCCTGTGAGAGACTAGAGATATCTGTGAGAGACTAGTGATATCCTGTGAGAGACTAGAAACGTCCTGTGAGAGACTAGAGATATCTGTGAGAGACTAGTGATGTCCTGTAAGAGACTAGAAATGTCCTGTGAGAGACTAGAGACATCTGTGAGAGTTAGTTTTGTCCTGCGATAGACTAGAGATATCTGTGAGAGACTAGTGATGTCCTGTGAGAGACTAGAAACGTCCTGTGAGAGACTAGAGATATCTGTGAGAGTTAGTGATGTCCTGCGATAGACTAGAGGTATCTGTGAGAGACTAGTGATGTCCTGTGAGAGACTAGTGATGTCCTGTGAGAGACTAGAAATGTCCTGTGAGAGACTAGAGACATCTGTGAGAGTTAGTTTTGTCCTGCGATAGACTAGAGATATCTGTGAGAGACTAGTGATGTCCTGTGAGAGACTAGAAATGTCCTGTGAGAGACTAGAAATGTCCTGTTAGAGACTATTGATGTCCTGTGAGAGACTAAAGATATCTGTGAGAGTTAGTGGTGTCCTGCGAGAAACTAGAAATGTCCTGTAATAGACTAGAGATATCTGTGAGAGACTAGAAATGTCCTGTGAGAGACTAGAGATATCTGTCAGAGACTAGTGATGTCCTGTGAGAAACTAGAAACGTCGTTTGAGAGACTAGAGATATCTGTCAGAGACTAGTGATGTCCTGCGATGGACTAGAGATATCTCTGAGAGTAAGTGGAGCCCTGTGAGAGACTAGAAATGTCCTGTGAGAGACTAGTGATGTCCTGTGAGGGACTAGAAATGTTCTGTGATAGACTAGAGATATCTGTGAGGGACTAGAAATGTCCTCTGATAGACTAGAGATATCTGTGAGGCACTAGAAATGTCCTCTGATAGACTAGAGATATCTGTGAGGGACTAGAAATGTCTTGTGAGAGACTAGTGATGTCCTGTGATAGACTAGAGACATCTGTGAGTGTTAGTGATGTCCTGCAATAGACTAGAGATATCTGTGAGTGACTAGAAATGTCCTCTGATAGACTAGAGATATCTGTGAGAGACTAGAAATGTCTTGTGAGAGACTAGAAATGTCCTGTGAGAGACTAGTGATGTCCTGTGATAGACTAGAGATATCTGTGAGAATTAGTGGTGTCCTGTGAGAAACTAGAATATGTCCTATGATAGACTAGATATATCTGTGAGGGTTAGTGATGTCCTGCGAGAAACAGGAAAGACCTGCGCACGTCATCAAATGTCATCGTAAGCTCTTGCTTCATGTGAGATCAGACGATCGTGACTGTTGTACTAATTTCAGTTGTGTTATTTTTTGGTATTTATCTTCAGGAGATCACTGAAGGCATATATTATGTTATCATAATGATCTGATGTGGCAATAAGATCTGTACTGCGCATCTACACCCTGGCCATAATCATCTATATACACACAAAAAACAACATTAACATTATAGCAGACACTGTAAAAAGCTCATTCCCAGTCACTAGACTTTTCTGACAGGGTATTCGAGTGTCATCGAGTGTCAGAATGTTGTGGGACTGCTATACAGGAGTTATTATTGTGGATTATAGATAGCGAAATAAACGGTTATTTTAGCATTTTTTTTAAAAGCAGGACTTTAAAACATGAACGACGTTATGAATATATTAAAACATATGCTTGTTTGTCTTCAATTCGTAATAATGACAAAAAATACTCATTTGTGGATCTCTTGACTTCCGGGTAACCGTTGTAGATGGTGTATTTTGGGAAATATTCTTACCTTTTGGTTTCGAGTGTGGTCATGATAATTCTCTCTTTCGAGGGCATTTCTAGTCCTTCCTCTTAGCCCTATGCCTTCAAGATAAAGGGAATTGGGTAAGGGGAAGGGCTAAAGGGTAGAATTGGGATTGGGCCTTAGTGGTGTCCTGTGAGATAAGAGTCATTCAAATCATTGGCTTGAAGAGTCCCTACTCATTTTTCACTCTTGTAATTTATTTTCTTGTCGTTTTCTACACTCATTGCTGTTCTCTAATTTTGATCTCAGAGTTTTCCACAAAAGTGCCTTATTGCATTGTAAAACACTGTTCATCTATCATGGTATGGCCACAACTAAGAACAATAAAAAATTAACTATAAAATTATTTCAGAAAAAAAAATCTAAAATTTTTGATCTTCACTGTAAATAAATATATATGTTTGCAGGGTGGATCTGATCCACAGAAGGATGGTAGTAGAGGAAAGTGGTCGCACACCTTCTGAGGCCAGTTCGGACGGAGCGCTGCGCAGGATAGTTCACCTTTACACAACCTCAGATGACTATTGCCTGGGCTTCAACATCCGTGGCGGCAAAGAGTTTGGCCTTGGTATCTACGTTTCAAAGTATGACATGAAGTGTCAGGAAATAAAAGTCTTTTACCATAAATATTATTGCTAATTGTTTAGTTTTATTCATGCAATGTTTTTTTTTATTTTGTGATGAGGCTGGACCCTGGTGGCCTGGCAGAACAAAATGGAATAAAGATGGGGGATCAGATTCTGGCAGCTAATGGAGTGAGCTTTGAGGACATCACACACAGCAATGCAGTGGAGGTGCTAAAGAGTCACACACATGTGATGCTGACCATCAAGGTGAGAAGAACCAAAATGTTATATTATTATTATATGTATATGGTAACATTTTAGGTGAAGTACCCATTCTGCCTATTAACTTGTGGCTTATTACTAGGGCCAGACGAAATCTGCAAACATTTTTTGCTATTTTTGCTGAGAATTTTGTTAAAAATCTGCAAATCTATGCAAATTTATTTTATGAGCGTTGTTGCTAAAAACTTTAATATATGACATTAAAAAATTATATCTTTTTAACTTGTATTTAATGTTAACAATCCAGATTCAATTAGATCCAATTTATTTTGTAAACACAGCAAGCCTCATATAATATATCAATTAAAAGACAGAAAATATAACTTTACAAACTGTATTGTAAATAAATCATATGAACATTTTCATATGTCAATAATATTACTGAAATTGAATTAAAACCTCAATAAATATAAATTTACACACATTTACACATGTAAATAAACAGAATCAATGATGGGCTAGAATTCCATGTGGGTCTACTTATTACCTGCCAATTATTAAGATGTTATCTGTTTATGTATATAGCACATATGATCTTATTCTACATCCCAAATCTTAATACCCAACTAATACCTTAATAACTATTAATAAGCAACGAATTAGAAGTTTATTGAGGCCAAAGTCATAGTTAGTGGTTTATTACTGTAGCGTTGCTAGGGGGGCCCCCTATATTTCTACTCGGCCCCCCTAAAACCTTTGCGATTAGCTCTTTAACTGTACACTAAATTATCACTTCAGTCCTCTTTAAATTTGATAAGAAAACGGTGGCAGAATTCGGCTTCTCCCTGTCTTTTGTTATTCATTTAATCAGCAAACCACAGCCGTGCACAGCGAGAGGATGAGGTGTGTGTTTATCAATAAATTGATATAATATCTGCTTATTTGCAGTTCTTTGATATAGATAACCTTGTATCACCTGTATCTCAATGTTATGGAAGAGCAGTCGGGTTTTCTCGGCGTTCACCTCATCAGCATGTAAAATGTAACTCTTTTTTAACTCTTTATTTCAAAATGAACTACCAATATTTAACACTTTACAGTTCGTGTGGCATTAACTATATATATATATATATATATAAGGAGCTGAGTCCCTTACAATAAAAATCCTAAAATCGCCCTTGGTTTGTTACCAGTTTATTTATTTGTTTGTTTGCACTTTATTGTCCCCAATGGGGAAATTTGTCTTAGACTCTAGCCCCACATATCTGCATACACTGAACAGAAACAGACATCAAAAAACACAAATCAACACAAACATTCAATCATTAACAAATAATACATATTTAAAAGTCTAATTGATTTAGGTAAAAAGATTTCTTAAAACGATTATATCTGCACACAGGTAGCAGCGTCGTTGATCAGAAGGCAGTAACTCATACTCACAAAACAAACTGTGCGAGGCGTCAGCTAATATTTTAATAGCTTCGTCCTTAACTGATTTCTCATATAAAAATTGCAAGGATCAATATTCCCTTTTCCCTATGATTCTCATGGCTGTCCTCACCAGCCCTTCAAGCTTAGCATTAGATTAAACTATAATGTTTCCGTACCACACAGCAAATCCATAGCATATTAGGCTTTCAATCACAGCTTTGTAAAATAAAAACATAACTTTTTGCTGTACCCCAAAAACTCTCAATCTCTGTATATTTATAAGAGCACACTTGTTTAATTGGTTCTGCGTCAAAAACCACAGGTGAAAGATTTCCAATTGACTTTGCATCAAAGATAGTTTCCTCAGTTTTGTTGATATTAATAAGAAAATAGTTTCAAGTGCACCATTTGACAAACCTTTCAACCTTTCACAATTCAAGAGTTCACACTTAGCTGGTGATTGATTATAAAGCTTGTTTGACATGCGGTCCCGGGAGAGAGCCCTTAGCTCAAAAGATTCTTGAGCCCGGGGCTCCCTCCCGTTTTCCGGGCGAGAGGGAAGTTTGAGCTCAGGTAGATCTCGAGAACTCCCCTGCTGTAGTAGCTAATGAACAGATAGTCATTGCTCTTAAGAGATAACTACTTACTAGGAGCGTGTCTAAAGTGCCGATTTGGATTAGTCAATTAACTTAAGTTGCATGTTCTTGTACGGTGGGAGCATGGGGAGAACGTGTAAACTCCGCACAGAAACGTCTGCTGGCTTGGCAAGGTCTAGTACCAGTGACATTCTTGCTGTGAGTCAACAGTGCTAACCACTGGGCCACTGTGTCACCCATCTAGGAAAGGAGGAGTAGGGGTGTAAGGGGGGATTCTTCAAAATGAAAATGGCTGTTATGTGGTATTTATAGGGGTTTAGGAGTTGTCTGATTGGTGAATCATAAATTGGATAATGCAGGACCAGCCGCAAGCAGTCATAAGCATGTGATCCTCTCGAAATTAGTTTATAAATAAACTTCACACAGTGAGAATTGTACCTTAAAATAAAGTATGACCACACATTCATATCATTCAAACACTTTTAAAAGATTCTCTAGTTCATCCAAAAAATGAACATAGGCTGCTACACCCTTAGGCAATCCAAGCTCTGGTCCTTGGTGATTCATAAAATGCAAGTCAGAGGCTACCAGAGCATTGAAATAAAAAAAAAAATGCATATACAGGCAGAACAAAATTGTTCATCAAAATGATACTGGTGCAGTTCTTGGGTGCTGCAGTTTATATAAAAGGTAAGATTGCATTCCTGTGTGCAATGTCAATTGGGAAGACTTACTTTTCACAGATTCGCAACTTGGATTAAAGTCGGTAATGCTGTCTATAATGCTCAGTTTCTCACATAGACGCATTGATTACTTTCATTAGACCAAAATATATCATCATCAGCATTTTTTTTTTAACTCTGAAAGTGCCAATAACTGTTGACTCAGGGTGTTTCAGTCCAAAAATCTTCTTTATTGGTCTTCTGAAAAAAACAACAACTCATCATTATTGCCTTTGATACAGTGCATCCGGAAAGTATTCATAGTGCTTCACTTTTTCCACATTTTTTTATGTCACAGCACTTATTCCAAAATGGATTAACTTCATTTATTTCCTCGAAATTCTACACACAGTACCCCATAATGACAATGTGAAAAATAGATTTTTTAAAATTGTTGCAAATTTATTAAAAATAAAAAACCTGAAAAATCATATGTACATAAGTATTCCCAACCTTTGCTCAATATTTTGTTGATGCACCTTTGGCAGTAATTACAGCCTCAAGTCTTTTTGAATATGATGCCACAAGCTTGGCACACCTGTCTTTGTGAATTTTTGTCCATTCCTCCTTGCAGTACCTCTCAAGCTCTATCAGGTTGGATGAGATGCGACAGTGTACAGCCATTTTCAGATCTCTCCAGAGAAGTTGAATAGTATTTAGGTCTGGGCTCTGGCTGGGCCACTCAAGGATATTTGCCGAGTTGTTTTTTCACATTGTCCTTATGGGGTATTGTGTGTAGAATTTTGAGGAAGTAAATAAATTTAATATAATTTTAACATTAAAAAAAATGTTTAAAAAGTGAAGCGCTATGAATACTTTCCGCATGCACTGTAAGTAAATTAGCAGTAACAGAACTACACATTTGGGAGTCATCTTGCTGCTACTATTAAAACTATTAAAACTGCTGCTAACTATTAAAAGAGTGTCTTTCTTTAATGACAGCATCAACAGAAACTTCACATCTGTGTCCACCCTAATTCATCAGGACCGAGTTTAGGTTTAGTTTAGCAAGACAAATGATATCCAAAGTGCTGTGGCATATTAATTGCCACCACAGCATGTTAAACAACTCAGCCTCTTATTGCGTCTGGGAGTGAGAAAGCATAGAAAAGCAGACAGCTGGCATTTAGCCGTCACATTCCTGGTTGCTCGCTTTACTCAGGCAGAGCTCAGGTTCCACCTGTGAAAAACAGCCAGCGGGTGTGCATTATTCACCAGGCCTTGGGGATCAAGTTATAATCAGCAGAAAG
Source organism: Danio aesculapii (assembly GCF_903798145.1). Lineage (NCBI taxonomy): Eukaryota > Metazoa > Chordata > Actinopteri > Cypriniformes > Danionidae > Danio > Danio aesculapii. The sequence goes on along the minus strand of NC_079447.1, from coordinate 43,883,129 downwards.
CCTCGTTTTATGGCCTTTTCTCATCACCCCCACGGCAAGGCTCTATCAAACCCGCAGCAGTGCTATAAGTGTATAGAGCTGCTAAATGCCTGCTTTGTTAGCCATTGATGCCAGTTTGTGGTGATGCCAGTTTGAGCTCTGCTGGTGATAAGTGAAGATGTCAGACAACTATCAAAACAAAGGGAGAAAGAGATGTTTGAGTGTGTCTTCGCACTTTTAGGCCCAATCCCAATTCTACCCCTTAGCCCTTCCTTTACCTACCCCTCGTTTTGCATGTTCACGTGAAGGGGTAGGGGTGTCCCAATTCTCTTTATCTTAAAGGCGTAGGGCTAAGGAGAAGGGGTCATTAGCCCTTGAAAGAGATATTTTTCAGGACCACACCCGGAACCAAGGGCTAAGAAAATTTCCCAGAATACACCAGCCTGCTGTAGTGGTTTCCCACTGTGGTGGTGAAAATGTTGTTTTAAAGGGCACATAGTTTACCTCTTTTTTAAGATTTAATATTAATATTATGGTTCTTCTAAGTGTGCCAGTTTAGGTTCAGTTTAAAACACAATTCAGATTTTTTTATTATAATGTGTTAAAAAGTGCCATGTTGGGGGCGTGTCCACGGTTCGCTGATTTATGGGTGTGTTGCTTCACATGCAAATTAGTTTCGGCTTCCCGCCAACGTAACAAGGGGGCGGGGCCATGAGCTCACCCGCTCTGCGTTTGCAACAGAGTCTGACAGGCAGACTGCGAGAACGAGCTGGAGTGAGAGGTTTAGCATTCAGACTCTGACACAGACCAAGCAGAGAGTACAAAATCATTTGTGTCTTTGTACAGTTTTACAGCCAACTGTGTGCTAGTTTCAAGTGCACAGAAACTAATAACCACGCACACTGAATTAACTTTGACTGAGGCACCGGATGCGCCGCTCAAAGCCGCGACACAGCACACCAGACACTCTCTGTAGCGCGGCAGAAACATAAAGTGTCCCGAATCGTCGCGCCACGTATTTTTGAATTCTAAACATAGGTTTCTGCAGCGGTCCGCGGCGCCCAGCCGTCGACTTGAGTGTACCCTGATAGAAACCGATGTTTAGAATTCTAAAACGCATGCTAGTTAAGATCACAGGGAGCTTCTGGGATCAAGAGAAATGCAAACGGCTGAAGTATAAGGTAGACTCAATGAGAAGTACACATGTTTGCAAACCTACCTAAAGATACAACCAATAATTCCGATTAGAGCGATAATGTGGAGAATATTGCTCTTGTGTTGAGCCCAATGAGCCTTGCATCTAAAAATAGAGCTAGGGTGTTCCTTTAGTGATATCGCTTCGACTCACGCTGAAAATGGCGGACGTGAATCAACAAACTGAGGATATGATGACGCGCCTGTCAATCAATATTGGTGGGCGGGGGGACCGCTCTACTACGTCAAGTAGCGGTCGATTTGAAAACCGCTCCAATTGGTCCACCGTTTTTATATTGTTAAATTGAAAAAAAAGCACTGGGTGTGCTTATATCACCCAAATATGACAGTCTATACACCATACATGCACATATGTCTGTCCAAACAGCTTGAAAAGTAGATATTTTACCATAGGTGCCCTTTAAGACTTTTTTTTGACACTGTGTTTAAAATTACATCTCTGACAGGACATTAAAACTGGGGTGTATAATGTAATTAAAGCTGCTCTGCTTTTCTCACTGTGATTATGTGTTGTGTAATTTGTTGTTGTAGGAGGCCGGACGATACCCTGCTTACAAGGAGATGGTGGCGGAGTACAGCTGGCTTAATAAATGTATGTAAACATTACATACTTAACTTACTATTTAATGTCTAATCTCTTTAATTACTGTGTGTTGCAAATATGAACGCATTGGTTGTGCTGTTTGTGTGACCCCTACATTTGCACTTATGTAAGAAACACAGTTATTAAATCAAGGGTATGCATTAGGGCGGTTCATATCCAGATTAAACCAAAACGGGCCACATGTCACGGCAGATTTTTTTTTTCTTGCTCTGTGATTTTCTGTTTTCCATTTAATATGGATGGCAGTGTCTGAAAATAGCCACGGATTAGGCCGTAATGTTCAGATTCAGATAAGTCATCCGGGATTGTGCGTGTTTGTAACATCAGGGTGATTCTGGGGTATTTAGGTTGCTGGACAGAAGCTCTGCTTCACATTTTACACTACTGACATTGATATAATGTTTGCCCATAAAGGAAAATGATATTGAGAATAATTACAAGGCATTTATGTTTGTTATGATTATTTTCTTAAAAAAATATATTTATTATTATTTATTTGAATTCATTTTACTGAAGTACTAAGCTCATTAAATAATAAAATTAAATATTTTAAATATTTTATTTTATTTTTACAAAGGTTACCATTATCAGTAAAATATGGTAACTTGCGATTGCTACATTCAAGAGGAGTTTTTGCCTATTAAATTAATTTTAATTAAATCTTACAAAGGTTACGATTATCAGTCAAATATGGTAACTTGTTATTGTTACTTTCAAGAGGAGTTTTTACCTATTAAAATTAAATTAAATTAAATTAAATTAAATTAAATTAAATTAAATTAAATTAAATTAAATTAAATTAAATTAAATTAAATTAAATTAAATTAAATTAAATTAAATTAAATTAAATTAAATTAAATTAACCAAAGTTATGATTATTAGTTAAACATGGTAACTTGCAATTGTTACTTTGAAGAGGAGTTTTTACCTATTAAATTAAAATAAAATGAAATAAAGTCAAATAAAATACAATTTTACAAAGGTTATGATTATCAGTCAAATATGGTAACTTGCAGTCGTTACTTTCAAGAGGAGTCTTTACCTATTAAATTAATTAAATTAAATTAAATTAAATTAAATTAAATTAAATTAAATTTAATTTAATTTAATTTAATTTAATTTAATTTAATTTAATTTAATTTAATTTAATTTAATTTAATTTAATTTAATTTAATTTAATTTAATTTTTACAAAGGTTACAATTATCCGTAAAATATGGTAACTTGCAATTGTTACTTTCAAGAGGAGTTTTTAACTATTAAATTAAATTAAATTAAATTAAATTAAATTAAATTAAATTAAATTAAATTAAATTAAATTAAATTAAATTAAATTAAATTAAATTAAATTAAATTAAATTAAATTAAATTAAATTAAACAGTAAAAATAATAAAAATTAATTGATCTGTTTATTAAGTACTAAGTTTTTCTGTTTACTCATATTTTGACTAGATTAAAACCAGTTAGCTTTATATTGCACTCTCAGAAAAAAAGGTACACAGGGGTACAAATAATGTTCTCATATACAAGGTACATAAGGGTTGAACAACTTCTTTATTACAGCACCTATTAAAATAAATATGACTGGAAAGGCAAAGTGATTTTATGAATAATTTCCATATTAAACCAAGAATCATCATTTAAAAGTACATGTTTATAGAAACATTATTTATTAAGTTCTATAATACAATAATACAAAAACAACTGGTAAAACATAAAACTATAGGTATTGTAAACTAAACAGTTAAAGCATTTTAAATAAATGTTTGGTAAGCAGTTTTGACACTGTTAAGGTACAAAGTGTCTTGTCACTTTAGTGGTACCTTCATGAATCATATTTGTACCTTTCATGCAAGGTGCAATATTGTATCTGCAGATTTTAAAAACCAAAGGTACATTTCAGTTTCCCATGGTACAAATCATGTCCTTAAAGGTACAAACTGCAAGGGTTTGTACCTTCTTTGGTACAACATTGTACCTTTTTTTCTGACAGTGAGTGTACCTTTATACTTTTATTTAGTAAAGGGTAAGCTAATGAAGAGAAATAATTTATTAACAACTTAATTTCTAAGTAATTTATCAAAGTTACAAATCATTTTATTGCAATACATAAAAGTTCCACACAAAATTGGACTGTGAATGACAGAGCTCCAGTGAAATGATCTATAAAAAACTTAAAATCTCTGTTTTCCCCTTTCAGTGGCGAATGGAGGTCAGCCATCGTCCTCTCAGGGCTCAGATTCATACTCCTCCACTTCTTCTCTGTCATCCGGGACGCCGGTCAGCTCTCTCAGCGGCCTCTCGCAGGTCATGTTTCCTCCTGCTTTCGGCTCAGAGATGGTGGACGTCTGCATCTCCACTGAGGATCGCTCGCGGCGGCCCAGCTCAGAGCGAATAGAAACTGCCATTCAGACTGACCCACAAGATCCCGATACCATATCCCGAACCAGCAGAGTCATGTCCACAGAAACCAGTCGAATGGTAGGAGAAACTGTCCTGTTAAAAGACACCGTAATCCGCAGAGGGACAGCCCATTCCCGGACAAGGACCTTTTCTGCTGGGGATAAAGAGACTCTGGACTCTCCTAAAACAGCTGTCCTGATGGCTCTCAGCAAGCCCCGGAAAGCCATCCGACGATCCCAAAGCCACATCACTGTGTCAGGTACAGTAAAACTGCTTTCAGGAGTCTGTCAGAAGGATGTGGATTAAGGGTAGGGATGAATCAATGAATGAAGATCCTGAGATTGTATGAAATCTTAATCTAAAAAAATGATTTATTTTATCCATTTTTCATTTTTGTTTTATTTTCACAAAACATTGAAGGTGTCATACAATGCATTGATTCAATATTATTAAAATAATGGAAGTATTATAATAATATTTAATATTCAATTCATATATTCAGTATTGATAATATTCAATATTCAAAGTATTCACTTATAGGTAACTTTAAAAAATCCTCAGAAATGGGTTTATATTCACATTCTCAGCCACACGAATTACCCGTAGAATAAAAAGCACTGTTTTGACCATATTTGGAACAGATGAGAATACACTCTGATGTGCTGCAGCTTGTATGGAGCCAGATCAGTCTCAAAAATAATACATGTACAATTCACATTTACAAAATTTAAGTTATGAATTTTAAACACAATTCATAAATACACAGATCCAATTCGTAAATTCAAAACACAATTCATAAATACACAGATTCAATGCGTAAATTCAAAATACCATTCAAAAATGTGCAAATCCAATTCGTAAATTCAAACGCAATTCATAAATTTAAAACACAATTCATAAATACGCAAATCCAATTTATAAATTCAAAACACAATTCATAAATACGCGAATCCAATTCATAAATTCAAAACACAATTCATAAATGCGCAAATCCAATTCATAAATTTAAAACACAGTTTACAAATTCAAAACGCAATTTGTAAATTCAAAACAATTCATAAATACCAAAATCCAATTCATAAATTCAAAATATAATTCATAAATGCACAATTCCAGTTCATAAATTTAAAACAATTCATAAATTCAAAACGCAATTCTTAATTTAAAAACAATTCATAAATGCGCAAATCCAATTTTCAAATTCAAAACACAATTCATAAATGCGCAAATCCAATTCATAAGTTCAAAATAAAATTCATAAATTTAAAACACAGTTTGTAAATTCAAAACGCAATTTGTAAATTCAAAACAATTCATAAATCCAAAAATCCAATTCATAAATTCAAAACACAAATTATAAATACGCAAATCCAATTCTTAAATTCAAAATACGATTCATAAATGTGCAAATCCAATTAATAAATTAAAAATATAATTAATAAATGCGCAAATCCAATTCATAAATTCAAAACGCAATTCTTAATTTCAAAATAATTCATAAGTGCGCAAATCCAATTTGTAAATTCAAAACACAATTCATAAATGCACAAACCCAATTCATAAATTCAAAACACAATTCATAAATACGCAAATCCAATTCATAAATTTAAAACACAATTCATAAATACGCAAATCCAATTAATAAATTCAAAACAATAAAAAAATATGTATATCCAATTAATAAATTCAAAACACAATTTATGAATATGCAAATCCAATTCTTAAATTTAAAACACAATTCATGAATTTAAAACAGACAGAGTCATGGGTAGGCCCATACGGAGTTTTTGCGCGCAGAATTCCACAGATTTTCCACAGATTTCCGCAGAATTCCACAGATTTCAGCCCATCATTAATTCTGTTACTTGAGTAAATGTGTGTAAATCTATATTTATTCACTTTTTAAATTAATTACAGTAATATTGACTAATATGAAAATATTCCTCTGATTGATGTACAATAGAGATATTATATGAGAAACTTACTTTGTTTACCAAATAAAGTAAATCTAATTGGATTTGCATTTTAAACGTTAAAAGTTTAAAAGATATAATTTTTTATTTCACATATTAAGGTTTTAGTTATGATACTCCCAAAATAATTCCGCAGAAATATGCAGATTTTTACCAAAATTCTCCGCAGAAATCGCAGAAAACGTCCGCAGATTCCATCTGGCTCTAGTCATGGGTCAGTCTTGGCAGGGAAAAATTTAATTTAATGCAGTGCTTCTTGTACAATCTGAGACACACTTTATATGGGATATCACTCTGCCAGTGGAGATCGCAGATTTTTAAAGAAAAAAGACCTTAAACGTGCCGATTTTGTAAAAAAAAGCCCTTTAGCATACTTTTGCATATACTCTATTGGCACCATTGATGAGCTCTTAATCAACAATTCCTAATTACCATGAACCATAAACAAGCAGGGGAGTTCTCAAGACCTACCTGAGCTCAAACTCCTCTCCCATGATATATTTCAATTTTATTATTATTATATTGCTACTATTACTTTGAGTACATTCTAATATACAATATTAATATATTGTTTATATATGTTTAAACTGAACTTTTATTTTGACAGGTTGTCATGAAGTGTATTGACCTGCAATGTCGATGTGAGCTCTGTTCTGTGATTGTTTTAGGACTACGGGGTAAATGTCTAGGAAATACGAATAACAAATGACAACTATCAGTCAAAGACAGCACAGTGGCTCAGTGATTAGTACTGTCGCCTAACAGCAAGAAGGTCGCTGGTTCGAGCCCCCGGCTGGGTCAGATGGTGTTTCTGTGTGGAGTTTGCATGTTGCTTCCCGTGTTAGTGTGGGTTTCCTCTGGCTGCTTCGGTTTCACTCCCCACACTCCAAAAACATACGGTATAGGTGAATTGAATAAGATAATTTGTCCCTAGTGTATGTGTGTGAATGAGTGTGTATGGATTTTTCCCAGTATGGGTTTGCGAATGGAAGGGCATCCCCTGCGTAAAACATATGCTGAATGAGTTGTCGGTTCATTCTGCTGTGGCAACCCCTGATAAATAAAGAAACTAAGCCAAAGGAAAATGGATTAATGATTGAACTATCAGTCAAACTTCTTGCTCTACAAACAAGTCGGTTTATGACTACACATAAAAATAAAAAATAATATAATCATAATAATAAAAAAAAACAGTTTGCAACATAACATGTCAGTTTTTTATGGCTAAAACCGGATAGTTATGATCCAATGGCTGCGGTTTACCTGAAGGAATTAGCTCAGTTTGATGTTATGACCCGTTTCCATGGAGAGGTACAGTACAGGTATGGTACGGGTCGGTACGGGTCACCTGTATCAAGCTTGCATTTCCACTGCCAAAAGGGTACTAATGGTACCCTTTTGGTGTGCGGACAGAGAGTTTCAGACGGCATAATTTTTACTCGAGAAAATGTCACAGTAAAGCCATACAGGTCGTTCACATATCATATGAGAAGCACTTCTTACAAAATAGATGCTTTATACACATAAATACTTGTGTATAAATGTTCATTACTAACCTTTCTATGAACATAATTTGATAATGACTGCAGATCAATAATAGCCTATTGTAATGTCTGTGACTATATAAAATAAATAAATAAATGCAACATATATGAACATATACAGACCCTTACAGTCCCCTTACAGAAAAACTACACACAGCATACATTTAGTACTTATTTGGGTTCAAAAACAACACAAAATATAGCCCACAGTCGGTGCAAACCTCTCATATGTGTCTTTAATCTTCAGTAGCACAAATAACCTCTTGTTAGAAAGTAATTCTGTCATTCCAAGTTCATAATAGTCCACAAGGTGATGATAATAGTTTAACAAAGCAGTTTGTTCATGTTTTAGGTTGCAGAAGCATTATTTGCTGTGTTTTTTTCCTGCTTCTCCTTTGTTTTTTGTGCTTCACTCTCGCGTTTGTCTCCTTCTAATAGGATCATATATTAGAGAGCTTCAATGATCACGAGCACGTTATTAATATGAGCTCGTATAAGTTAATTAGCGATCTCTTTGGAGAAAGTGAAACCGCTCGCACTTTTAGACTGGCTTGTAAAACAACAACAGGACACAGCAGATTTTGTTCTTCTTGGCTTTGTGGCTGTACATCAAGACGACGACAAGGTTTGTTTGAGCTCGGGTCGACCATGGCTTGTTATTTTATGTATATATTATTATGGTGTAATGTCTCGGCTGTGTTTTTAAAAATGGTGCTTCCTTTGTTTTCATCCTCCTGCTTCTGCGAGTGACTCTGTGTTCTCTGTAAACCAATAGCGTTCAGCTGCGCATCTAGCTCCGGCTTATGGTACCCTTTGGAAAGGGTGACCAAAAAGTGGTACATACGGTTTGCTTTTATGTACTGTTTGACAGTGGAAATGGCCATAAAAGTGTACCAAACCGTACCACCCAGTGGAAACAGGCCATTAGTGTATTGAAGTCACATCTGAAATGTCCGATTACAAGTTGAACACACAAATTCAATGAAAATTGATGAAATTATGAAATTAATTTATGAAATTGCTCAGTGAAAGTGACTAGAATGCACCTGACTTCATCAATACAGTTTGCCCGTGTGTAAATCTCCCAGGAGGACTAAAGTGCATCATATGACGGACATATTTTTTCATTCATAAACTGATAAACCCTGCATCGTTCCATTGTGATTTAATGCAAATTAAATTTGTATGGCTGTACTCTGTAATTCCATCTACATTGTCTGCATGGTGGAAATCATAGGGTCCTACAGAATGACAGGCCATCCTCTGTTTGTGTCACCGATGTAATTCATATACTTGTTGTAGAACTGGGCCTCAAGGTCACCATCAGATCAGCGATGAGAATCTTGGGTTATTTGATACACACACCATGCTATGGAAGCTCCGCTCAGAATAGAAAATGTATTGTCGAAGAAGCAGCAGTTGACCTTTACTGTCACACTGCTTTGTCTGTTTGTTAAATAAATAGCAGTGTGCTGCCATTGTGTCTCTGCTTTTAAATGAACTCGCTGGAATGCATAATACATCAGCATTACTGCATGGGATCTCCCCGTGAAAGATTAACGGTTCAGACGACTGAATCTGATGCCTTGAGAAATGTATGCTCAGAATCCACACAGCAAAGTGTAGATCATCCTGTTTTATTTACCAGATGACAAATGAGACAGATGACTGGAGGGTTTGTGGCCTTTAACAAATACATTCAATCAAAACTCTCCACAACGAACGTAATAAGTTCTTCTTGAGTGAATCTCTCTGCAAAAGAAATAAAAACGCAGGCCCTATTTGAAGTTTTTAGGCTTTTTATGTCAGTTATGGAGTTTTTTGGAACGTGATGCTTAACAGTTTGTCAAAGGGATACTCTGAAAATCTCTAATCGCAAATTCACCCCAGACACAATCTACTGTACATCACTTTTTTTTTTTCTTCAGATGAACAGAAAAACAATCCATCACTGAGAGATAATGCTGATGAAGCAAGCGAATGGGACTGTCAATGTCAACGCTTTAAAAACAAGGTTAATAAATCAATTTATCAATTAATTATTTCAATCAATTCAAAATTTGGCCAGGACACCGGGGTTACACCCAGTGGATGTTCTGAAGGGGGGGGCAGGGTTGGCCGATGCCCCCATGTTGGCCCCCAGGGTTGGCCCATGCCCCCCTCTGGCCTCCCTAAATTTGGACACATATTTTTGTGTCACAGCTAAAACGCCACAGAGAAGCGAGATCAGCCATCGGTGGTAGACTGCAGAGATATGACTAAGGCCTCTCTCACGCACTCTCGGTGTCGCGCACACTCACTCTCGTGCGCACTCGCTCTCTCTGCTTTCGCGCCAACTTATCCAGCATATGTTTTATGCAGCGGATGCCCTTCCAGCTGCAACCCATCTCTGGGAAACATCCATACACACTCATACACTACGGACAATTTAACCTACCCAATTCACCTGTACCGCATGTCTTTGGACTGTGGGGTAAACCAGAGAGGAAACCCACGCGAATGCAGGGAGAACATGCAAACTCCACACAGAAATGCCAACTGACCTAGCCGAGGCTCGAACCAGCAACCTTCTTGCTGTGAGGCGACAACAGTACCTACTGCGGCACTGCCTACTGTCGCCCAAGATTCAACTTCAGTCATATTCATGTAAAAAAATCTAAATGTCCACTGTTGATTATATTAGACTTTTGTTTTCAATAGCAATTAAAAAAAAAAAAAAACTTTTTATATAGGAAGTCCGAGGATATGCAGAGGATATTATTAATCAGAAATTGAGTGGACATAGTTTTACATTATGAAATGCAGTTTTGAATTTACAAACAGTCTGCAAGTACCGGAGAACACATGTAGCACATTGATCAAATGTAGTTTTCAATCATGCTTGTGTCAAAGTAATATTCAACTTAGTTTAGTTTTGCCTTCATTCATTTTTATTTTCAGTAGTGACATAAAGCACAAGTCTTCAAACACATGATTTTTTACAGTACGTTTTTAAACATAATAGTTTAACTGATTTCTAATAACTACTTTTTATCTTTCCCATGGTGACAGTCAGTGTATATTTTACTAGTTATTTTGCAAGACAGTTGTATTCAGACAAAGTCCCTTTAAGTATTCTATAGTCTTTGATTCAGATTAAAGTGTAATTTAAAGACTTAATTAGGTCGAAAGTTAGAATAATTAGTCAAGTTATTGTATAACTGGTTTGTTGTGTAGACAATCAGAAATATACAGTGATTATTTCTTAAGGAGGCTAATAATACTGACCTTAATATATATATAGTCATTTTGCAAGGCAAGGCAAGTTTATTTATATAGCACATTTCATACACAGTGCCAATTCAAAGTGCTTTACATAAACAGGAATAAAAGAGACAAGTATAAGAAAATAAAAACAAATAATAAAAATAATTAAAACAACAGGTAAAACAGATAAAAATGTGTTAAAACAAGTTATAAAATAATGAAAAAGAATAGAAAGACACAATAGTGCAATCTGTCGGACATAGCACAGTGCTCATTCAGTAAAGGCACAACTAAACAGATGTGTTTTAACTCTTGATTTGAACGTGCCTAATGTTGGAGCACATCTGATCATTTCTGGAAGCTGATTCCAGCAGCGGGGGCGTAATAGCTGAAGGCAGATTCAGCCTGCTTTGACTAAACTCTTGGAATTTCTAGTTTATATGATCCTAAAGATCTAAGTGATCTGTTGGGTTTGTATTCAGTGAGCATATCTGTAATGTATTGAGGTTTTAGGCCATTTAGTGATTTTTAGACCAGTAATAATACTTTAAAATCTGTTCTAAATGTAACTGTGAGCCAGTGTAAAGACCTGAGGATAGGCATGATGTGCTCTGATTTCCTGGTTCTGGTCAGAATCCTGGATGAGCTGCAACTGTCTGAACTGTATTTTTGGGATGGCCCGTGAGGAGGCCGTTAAAGTAATCCACCCTGCGGCTGATAAAAGCATGAACAATGAACATGAAGTTTCTGTAAGTCTTCACTGGAAACAAAGCATCTGATTCTTGCAATGTTTTTTGACATGATAGTATGCTGATTTTCTAACTGCTATGGCATGACTATTGAAACTCAGATCTGACTCCAGAGTCACACCAAGATTCTTGACCTTATTTTTTGTTGTTTGACCTTTAGAGCCAAGGTACGCATTCATCTTGAGAACCTCATCTCTGTTCCCAAACGCAATGACTTCAGTTTTCTTTTTGTTTAACAGAAGAATGTTTTGGCACATCCAACTGTTAATTTCATCAATGCATTGGCAGAGGCTGTCAGTGGGGCTTTAGCCATTAGGCAGTAAGGCTAAGTAGATCTGAGTGTCATCAGCATAGCTGTGGTAAGAGATTTGGTTCTTTCTCATTATTTGGCTCAGAGGGAGCATATAAAGGTTGAACCGCAGAGGTGCTAGAATCAAGCCTTGTGGAACTCCACGTCATGGGTGTCCACCTATGGTCACCTATACTGACATAGTAACCTCTCCCTTCAAGGCTAGATCTGAACCATTTGAGGACCATCCCAGAAAGCCCAACCCAGTTTTCAAGCCTATCCAGAAGTATGCTGTGATCGATAGTGTCAAATGCGGCACTGAGATTGAGCAGTACCAGCACTGTTAGTTTGCCTGAATCTGTATTTATGCATATATCATTGATTATCTTTATAAGAGCGCTCTCTGTACTGTGATGTGGTCTGAAACCAGATTGAAAATTGTCTAAACACCCCTTGAAGTTCAAGAACTTGTTAACCTGGTTAAAAACAACTTTTTTAATGATTTTGCCAATAATAGGGAGATTTAAGATGGGCCTGTAATTGCTCAATAGGGTGTTATCCAGGTTGCTTTTTCAAGAGGGGTTTAACAACTGCAGTTAGTCCAAGTGAGTTTGAAAAAATCCCTGAGAGAAGTGAAGCATTTACTACTTTTAGGAGATCCATTTCTAAACAGTCAAACACCGTTTTGGTAGATCATAGTAAAAAAATCAAGGGATTGTAGATATGTGGAATTTAATTAAACAAAGTTATTGAATTACAAAGCTGACCACCTCGGTAGTTCTAGCTTTTTAGATTTTATACGTACAAATAGCAAATAATAGAAATATTTTAAACAATTGATTAAGAAATGTATTCATTGAGGATAGAGAATTTTATTATTAGGTTAAGGGATCTTTTTGAAAATGACAATTTAAAATCTTTTAACCAGTTAACCCAACATTTTGGCCTCAACAAAAATCAGTTTTGGAGATCTTTACAGATTAGACATTTATTAAATAGTACTTTTAAGATGGGTAGTCGAGCTCCAGAGGAGGACTGCAATTTATCAGTAATTCTTAGAGCATATGGGAGAGGGCACGAAGTTTCAGTGTATTATAAATGGTTAGTGGAAAAGATGGGTTGTAGTTTCCATTCTGCACTTAAAACAGTTTGGAGTAAAGATCTGAATTGTACATTTAGTGATGAACTTTGGAAAAAATTTGCCAAAACTGTAATGTCAAGAAATTTAGGAGTACGCTTATTACAATTTATTCCTATCCTAGTAGGCTTTTCAGGCTTGGGTTGAAGGAATCAAAGCAAAAAAGGAGACTTGATGCATGCCCTGTGGTCCTGTTCTAAAATACAGGAATTCTGGGTTAAAGTGCATAATTAAATTCAGGATGTTTCTGGATGCTGCTTTTTGTTTTGTCCTAAAATATATGTACTGGGAGACCCGTTTGTGTTGGGATCTGGTGTGAAGATGTCCGAGTGGATTCAAATGAGTATTATGAGTGGAAGACAAATCATTAAGAGGGGATGGCGTTCAGCAGGTCCACCATTATTTCAGGAGTGTGTTACGGAATTGGGGAAGGAAAGCATGTATACATTACTTGATAAATTGGTTGTTTATCAGAAAAAATTAGGAAATTATTTGACATTTTTGGAGAATGAATAAGGTCACTGTGGTGAGACGCATGGTAAAAGGGTAATTATCTTATATGATTTATGTATTATTATTATTACATTTTTATTTTATTTATTTATTTATTTATTATTATTGCATTTTTATTTATTTATTTATTTATTTATTATTATTATTATTATTATTATTATTATTGCGTTGTTATTTAATTAATTAATTATTATTGCATTGTTATTTATTTATTTATTTATTTATTATTATTGCGTTGTTATTTATTTAATTAATTAATTTATTTATTTATGTATTATTATTAATGCATTGTTATTTTATTTATTTATTTTTCTAGTTATTTATTTATTATTATTGCATTGTTATTTTGTTTATTTATTTATTATTATAATTATTATCATTATTGCAATATTTTATTTATTTAATTATGTATGTATTATTATTATTATTATTATTGCATTGTTATTTTGTTTATTTATTTTTTTATTATTGCATTGCTGTTTATTTATTTATTTATTTATTTATTTATTATTATTATTATTATTATTATTGCATTGTTATTTATTATTTTATATATTGATTTATTATTATTGCGTTGTTATTTAATTAATTAATTTATTTATTTATGTATTATTATTAATGCATTGTTATCTTATTTATTTATTTTTCTATTTATTTATTTATTTATTATTATTGCATTGTTATTTTGTTTATTTATTTATTATTATAATAATTATTATTATTATTGCATTTTTTATTTATTTATTATTGCATTGCTATTTTATTTATTTATTTATTTATTTATTTATTTATTTATTTATTTATTTATTTGTGTATTATTTTTATTATTATTGCATTGTTATTTTATTTATTTATTTATTTATTTATTTATTTATTTATTTATTATTGCATTGCTATTTTATTTATTTATTTATTATTATTATTATTATTATTATTATTATTATTGCATTGTTATTTTGTTTATTTATTTATTTATTTATTATTATTGAATTGTTATTTTATTTATGTAATTTATTTATTTTTTTATTTATTTTTACTATTATTATGTTCTGTATGTGTGTTTTTTATTTATTGAGTTTATATTATTTATCTGTGTTCACTGGATTTATTATAGCAACATCTAATTACAGTCACTGCCGCTGTTGGGGAGGAGAGGGAAAAGGGGATGTTAAAAGGAGGTAGAAATTTGTAAACTGATGGTACTGTTTAATTTGAATCGTAAAAAAAGAAAAAAGAAATACATTCATTGAGGATAATGCAGCAGATAGAACTCAAATAACAACTTTTTTTTTCACATTGTAGCAATAAGAAGGCAATTACATTGTAGCTGTGAGAATTCAGCATTTGTTCATTCATTCATTCATTTTCTTTTCGGCTAAGACCCTTTATTAATCTGGGGTTACCACAACTTATCCACCATATGTTTTACGCAGCGAATGCCCTTCCAGCTGCAACCCATGACTGGTAAACATCCATACACACTCATTCACACACATACACAACAGACAATATTAGCTTCACCTATACATGTCTTTGGACTTGGGGGAAAACCGGAGCACCCTGAGGAAACCTATGCGAACACGGGCAGAACATGCAAACTTCACACAGAAATGCCAACTGACCCAGCTGAGGCTTGAACCAGTGACCTTCTTGCTGTGAGACGATTGTGCTACCCACTACGCCACTAGTGTCCTTGCGTTGGAGTGACCTGTGGTTAAGTGCATTGCTTGAGGGCACAGCCTTGAGGAAACACGACTGGGATCTCAGTACCTATCCAGTGTCTGGGTCACCATTGCTCATATTTGAACTTGCAATGCTTGTTATCACTTGGACAATCCTTTTGTGTGAAGGTCACATTTTAACATGTTTTTTTGTTTAAATGTTTATCAGAGGACAAGCAGAAGAAAAGAAAACATCAGAAAGGCAAGGTGGAGACGGAGGGAAGTACCCTGCAGCGCTCCAAAACCTTTGTAAGCTTGCTCTTTAAAAGCGGACGCAGAAGGGACAGGTCATCCTCTAGAGACCGGAAGGACACCGGGACAAGGGATGGACACAAAGGAAGATCCAAATCCCCAAAACATTTAGATAACGAACCGGGTGAGTCCATATGCAATATGTAGTTTGCCAGATTGTTATGAGGGCTACATTCTGCGGATACATGGGAATATTAAAGAGGAACATATTTGCATTTGAAAAGCCTAAAAACAGCATAATGAGTTTTTAAGGAGGCTAAATCAGAGAGCTGCTTTACTGTACACTGTTCTGCGGTAATTCCCTTGGAGTGGCCTTGAATCCGACCCCTGTGGTTTTGCTCAGCTAATGATGAATTGCATAGCTGTCTTCTATACAGTGCCTACTGCAGACTTAAAAGTGTGTTACAAGCAAATCACATCTTGTCAACCAGTCAGATTTGCCTATTTGAAGCACATGTTTTAACAAACAGTTAGTATTAACAAAGCCCAGAATGTTGTAACCGTGACAAATGTTAAGGTTGTTGTGATATGTGTAAGTAAATTATATATTGTGAAAGAGAATGTCGCAGTCACCAGAGCTCATAGACTGACTCCATCTCTTGTGTCCTCAGGTAAAGAGCGGGGTCGACCCATTATTAACCTGTTGAGTTCTCCCAGAGAGACTCGTGCTGGTTTGAGGGAGCAAAGCCCGATGCCCAGCCCGGAGACCATGGCCTTGTTGGAGGACGTGGCACGCAAGCTGCTCAATGAGGACGAAGTGGCCGCTGTCATGAGACACTGTAAAAGGGTAAGCATTAATGCTTTATACAGATAATTCTTCTATTTTCCAAATGTTGAGGCTGCTGTCAGATTTCTGATTAATACATCTGTCAGGCTTACAAACAAGTCCAGAAACTAACATTTTGACACAGCTCCCAATGGCAGTGGTGAGGAGAAGGCATGGGCTGGTAGTTAGAGTATGGTATGATGACCTTGGATAAAAATATCATTTTGTGATTACTGCTCTAAAATATGTTTTTTTTTTAAAGAATGTCTAGGTTAAAAACAATAACTTCCCCCTGTTGAACATAATATATTTTATTTGAAGAAATAGTTAAAATATTTTGTATTCAAAAACAGATTTTTGTTTCAAAAACAGCTTGAAGAGGCATCTTTGGAAATATTTTCTTGTAAATGAGCATTTTCTATCAGGCTCCTATAATTAGGTTTAGAAGTTTCATTTTATATGTATTGATAAGGTTATTAGCTAGTAAATACAATTAATTTTTTCAAAATGTCACTTTAGACAATTCTTTGGTTTTTAACGAGGTAAATTTTCTTTTGTGTCAAAACCAATTAAATCCACTTGTGCTTTTTTTGCAAAAACCTCTAAATTCACCTATTGGGACAAGACAGTGTAATTAGTTGAAAAATTAATAAAGATACAATTAGAAATTATTTTACCAAACATAAAACACCTGAAAAACACATAAATCTGTCAAGTAAGTGGCGGTTCATTCCGCTGTAATAAACCAGGGAAAAAGCAGAAGAAAAATGAATGAATCAAATCTGTCAAGTGAATTAATCAATAACATTAAAATGAACATTAATTAAATCTTAACAATCTGTTGTCATTTCTGATATTTGGGATTTAGATTTAATATAAGTAGAGCAATGTAAACATTGCAAACATTGTAAACTAAGCTTGGTAGATTCAAATTATGTAGCGTAAAACATTGTGAAACATCAATATCTGTGCATTGTCCATTAATATAAAAAGCTTATCAGATGTAAAGGTAATATGAAGTAATATAAATAATGTGTAGTTGTATACATTATATTTATCTTTTAAAAATAGCTTAAATCAGCAAATAAAACACAAGGTAGGCCTACTGGGCAAAAAGGTGATGTCTCTCAGTAATTTTTAGAAGCTGTCATTCATTCATCCTCACCATACTTAAGGTCTTGATGTGTTGTTTATCCTCATAGCATCCACGTGGGATAAAAGAACGGCATCCTAATTCGTGAAACACAGTTGCCGTTTAATGTATAGTAAATCGGATTTGTTCAAAGTAGCTTCACTGCGCAAAAAACGTTATGAATGCATGCTACACTTCCGACTGTACATTGTGTTTTCTTTTTCTTATAATACACAGAGTTTTGAGGTAAGGGACGTTTTCATTTGCCATTCACTGACAGTCGAACAGGTTCATCCAGTTCATCGAACTCCATCTTTTAAAATCTAAATCTGAAGCGGAATAAAACAGTATCCTTATAAAAGCTGGCGTATCAGTGCGCTGCTACATTGAAAACATAAGATTCGATTCGTGCCGTTTGATTGGTTCTCGGGATATAGCGGCTTTTGATATCAAAGGCAAGTGGTGTTTAGTGGCTTTTGCCAACAAACTGTTATTTCTGAATGCGCTGATGCTGGGATTTGCATGATTAGAAGCAAATCTATTTGTTCATGCTGTACTACATGCAAACTCTACACAGACATGCCAACTGACCCAGACGAAGCTCGAACCAGCAACCATCTTGCTGTGAGGCGAACGTGCTACCCACTGCGCCACTGTGCAGCCCTAATTTCTTTATGTAATATTTAAATAACATGGGGATTTTAACCAATAAGGCAACATCTCAGTGTAGTGTTATTTATGCCTACCTACAACAAAACGTTTATCAGCATTGAAGGATTCAACGTCCAGTCTAAAAAAGCATGTAGTCTTTGATTTTTGAACATTTTTATCCAGTAAATCTTGTTTTTAAGATTTCTCATATTTTAAGTGTTCAATGGTTATCATTATCTGTAATATTTATAAGAAGTTATTTGATAAAAAATTACACAGATTTCTCCTCAAATTCAGTTTGGTTTCAGTTAACAGTTACATACGAATCGTAAATGAAATAAAAGTCAAATGATAGCTTTGTGTCAAACTTCCAAGTCTTCATTCCAAATGTTGGTACATTAATGTTAATTATGATCCCATTTGTCCTAAACAGATGATCCTTTTGTGTCAATATTAGATTAATCCCTTTTTTGTTTAACAAAACCAGTGTAAATGATGAGTTGGTCATCAGTTTTGACTTAGCGATTCATTTGCGCTGGCTGTTTCGATGTCAATTTTGACTTCTTTTGTGTTGTTTCCTTTAGCTGAAACAAATAATTGATAATCTGTGCCAGTTGTTTTGGCTACTTTTCACGATAAGTTTGGTGTAATTCTATGTTTGGTTTCAATTCGAAGCTTAGAATGCAGCATGAAACAGCATTGAATCCCATTCATTTGTGGGTAACACTTTACATTAAGGTTGTATTAATTAATGTTAGTTAATGCACTTACTAACACTAACAAACCATGAACAATGCATTTAGTTAGTTAATGTTAGTAATGAAAAATACAGTAGTTTATGGTTAGTTCATGATGCATCAGCTAATGTTAACAAGCATGAATTTGGATATTAGTGATGCATTAGTAAATATTGAATTATGATTAATAAATGCTAAACAAGTATTGTTCATAATTAGTTCAAGTCAGTAAATACATCAACCAATGAACTCCTATTGCAAAGTTTGTGTTACATAGCTTATTTGTGTTACATAGCTTACATATTTCTAATTATTCTAAAGTATTTAGATTAAGTTCCTAACAAAATACATTGCTTATTATGTTTTGAAGCATATTTTGTAATCTTTAATGAAATACATTTTAAAAGTAACCTGTTCAGCTCTTCTCGCCAGTATTTATGTGCATTTGGGTTATTTTTAGGCATTGTGTTCTAATAATGCCTGGTCCATGATTTAGCCTTGATTTTTAACTTCACAAGCCACTGATCAGTGTCTGAAATCTGAGTACTCATTCACATCACGTTGTATGAATTTATCAAAGACACAATCTGAAAGAAGCATCAGTGCATTGCTTATCCGCGTAGTCTGAGGAGAACAGTGATACCTTTGAAAATTGTCCAGCGTGTTTCTGGTGTTACAGATTTGCCATGCAAATTCCATCTTAGATCAAATGTTCATCTAAAATCAACAGTATCAAAGTTCAGGAGGAGTTGGCAACAAGAGTTAGCCTATTCTGATTACTCTACCAAAATACAATTGCTGGCATTCAAAACTGTGTTTTCTTACACTTTACTGGCAGATTGTGAGCACTAAATTGCAAGAATGTTTTGTGATTTTGGGGAGATTTACAAAGGCAATATTTGGCGTGATAATCAGCGATTATGTCTACACTTGATTGGTTTTGATGTCACAAATAGCAGTCTGTGAACTGATGCTCTGTTTTACTTCTGGCAAACTATTTGCTCTTGTGCAAGAATTCTGAAATAGAGGACAAATGGCTTTGGATGATTAGTTTTGTCACCATAGCTGCTGCGAAGTGAATGATATACCTCTGTATTGTGTAGAAATAGAATAAGTGCTTCCTGAAACCAGGTTCATTTGGCGCTCATTTTGGACATGCTGACATGCCTTCTCTCTTAGGCCTGGTTTACACTAAGTTTTGCTACGGTTACGCCATCCATCCACACTACGCCGGAGTTTTAGAGCACCGAAAACGGAGCGTTTTGAAAATGCTCAAGAGGCCATTTTAGTTTGAAAACACTGCTGCTCCGTGTTAGTGTGGATGGGAGAAAACGGAGACATCTGAAAGCAGAGGCAGGGCTGCAGACATTCGCCTATCTGATTGGGGCTTTTTCCTTAAAATTAAGTAGCCTACACACCGTTCAGTCCTGCATCCTCTCCTTGTAAGTTCAGACTTCGCAAGTTATGGATATGGACACTCCCGAGGACACATCGAGTAAGCCTTCAAAGGGAACAGTGTACTTTATAACCTCATTCACATGACCCTGGCTACTTTGTTTCACTTTCTTAACAATAAAATGAAAGTCTGATATAAGGAACTGCCTATTTTCATTTTGAAATTAGCAACTTAATTTACACCAAAAATGTAGAGGAATCGTGTAGCTGCATATTTACATGTCCGTCATCTTCACTGCGTGCATAACAAAATGTACACTCTAAAAAACGTTGAGTTATTTATTTAACCCAATGGTTGAGTTAAAAATATTTGATGTATGTTGGGTTATTTTTAACCTTTATTGGGTTATTTATTTAATAACTCAACCAATTGGGTAAAAATTTCTAGTCAACTGATTTACCTGACACAGAACAGCTGTATTAATATGCGTGTGTAGCGTTGTTTTTGCATTATAACATTTATTTAAGCTAAAGCTCAAGTTTATTTAGTTTTTTTAATCAAATTACCTCTCAGTGTCGTGTTTTTTCTATCTGTTTCACCCACACTCTAAATTATTGATGATACAAACATGCGCTTCGTAGCCTATCTAAATTAAATGGATAAAAACACTGTGTCTGGAACTTAAAGTGAAGTGGAAATAAAGCATTTAAAAAAAAATTAAAACTGCATGTTATTTATTTACATAGCAATACTTATAAAATTAATAGTAGTACTAGTAATAGTAGCAATAGTATTACAAGAATGGAAAAACAAAACAAAATTGAATCAAAATAACCCATAGTTGGGAAGGTGCTATAATAACCTATAGTTGGGTTATACTGTATGTTGGGGTATTTTTAACCCAACTATTTTAACTGAGTAGCCTGTAATATTACAGCCTCCTTTCATTCTCATTGAAAATAGGTAACATACCCTCTCTTTTGCTGAATATCAGTTTTAATAATCAATAATGGCCATTATAAAAGTATAACGTACAATAAGTTTATACATTATAGGAAATAAAGGCAAGCAATCAATCAAATGTGCAGAATCAGTGTACGTGGTTACATTATTAAAATATTAGCTTAAATATTAGAACAAGTAATATATTCAAAAGACCAAAGTCAGGGAATATGTCATTATATAAAGACAACAAGATGAATTAAATATATTGTTTAACAACTATAGTGAGATTAGATCCAGCAATAGTTCCTTGATGAACAGTCCGATGTGCGCTGCTCTCACCTGGGTAGATGACGTCCACATACGCTGCATCACATGACAGAGTGTGCATGTGGTCACGTGATGTGCGTTTTCAGCAGTGTAGTGTTGACAGAGAGTTCTTCAGAAATACTAGCATGAGTCAAGAATACAGCATTTGTAGCTGCAGTTATAAACGTTTAATATTGTAGAGTTAATGCTTAACAGATAATGAATTCACTATTTGGTAATACTTAATATATGATTCATAGTGTGTAGTTATTATAAAGTGTTACCGGAATCATTTCAAACACTTATAAATAAAAACGTGATTAGATGCAGTATTAATTTCAAGGTGTCTTTATTTTTATAGTGTTTTTTCAATGTAGATTGTGTTCAAAGAAGCTTAACATAGATGAAGAAAAAAAAAAAGAGAGTAAAAGTCATAATATGTTCACATGCTTTCAGATATAACAGCAGCTTACTACAAAGTGCCATAGTTAACTGAAAAGTTACACAAACAGCTGTCAATATCACAGAATCATTATTTGTGCTTTGAATATCGCACGATTATATCACATAATATGTTTTACGAAGCTTGTAAATGAATTGTGGCTCTGCGTAGTAAACGCTGCTCAATCTGAATGTACATGTTGGAGATTCACTGCTTATTACACAACCAGCTTTACTGACCAATGCGCATGACAATGCAATGCGATTTATTGTACAGGTCTACTATAGAGTATGTAAACTGTGTGTGAGCCAAGACGTTCATCTGAAGTCATAGTATTTTTAAAACAGTAGATCTGAAATACCCGGATGTCCTACTACTTCTGCAGAGATTTTAAAGTGGACACTTTACTATTCCTTAAAGTTTTAGGACACCCAAAATGAAAATTATGTCATTAATTATGCTATTAATAGAACATAAATGGGGTGAAGGTTAGGTGTTTATACATCACTACACAGTGCTCATGAATGTGTGCCCTTTACTGACACTAAGGAGAAGAAACTGTTGAATAAAGTTATTATTTTAGTTTGATGTGTTTTGAGGATGATTTTAATACCATTCTGGACTTTAAATGAGTCTGAAAAGTTTGCTGCTGTTGACAGAGGATGAGGAATATCTCTTATTTCATCTCAAATATCTTAACTTGTATTTCAAAGATGAATGAAGGTCTCAAGGGTTTGGAATGACATATAAGCTTGCTTGAGTAATTATTAACATAATTTTCATTTTTGGGTGAGCTAACTTTTAAAGGGTGCAGATTATAAATGGAAGTAAAGCAACGCAACTGATGCTGGCAGGTCAAATTATAATGACAACTTGCCAGACATACTGCAGTTCCTCCAAATTTACTACGCATATTCATACTATTTCGCACATTCCTCTCTAATGGTCATAACATTAGTTCAAATAAACTAGCTACTTACTCAGATCTTCAGACATAGTGAGTCTGAAGCCCTATGTTAGCAGGTTTAGGTCTGCTTATTTAGGGTTAACCCTAAAGTCTCTAGGACGATGGCTTTATAGGTACAACTTGAACAACCATGCTTTAGACATATTTAAACATAGTAATTCTGCATCGAAGAAATGGACCCTAAATGACCTGAATGAATTGTCTTGACCTGACAAAAAAACAAAAACAATGAAGGATTTTGTTTGTGATCAATAAATCTGACCCAAAGAACCAAGCTTAATCAAAAGTCATAATGGGAAATGCATTACATAGAAAGCAGCACTGTTTCTTTTGGTGAGTAGATTTTGAAAATGGAAAACCAAATAGAATTACTTCATCCTAAATGGTTGTGCAGTCGCTCTTCTTCAGAACAGGAGCAATACAAGAATGCAGTCCAACAAAGCCTCAATTTCCACTCTAATTAATAATCTACATAATTTATTAGAAAGAATGCGAACGAAGACTGAGCTCTATTCTCAGCCTGTCTTGTTTCATAACGCTTTGAGTACAATCACAAAAATAAATAGGTGGACTTTGGCCAATAAGAAGAGTCTCGTGTTTCACTCGCATGTATTTTGGAACTGACAAGCATTTTGGTTTACTATAAAAGGTGCCCAGTGTAATCAACCAATCCAAGAGCTTTAACTAATTTAACTTCCTGTTCCAGATATAAGCAAATGATCTACAGGTTTGAAAAAAACCCTAGATCACTGACTCCAAAAGTTCACATTGTAATCTAGGGCATGTCCTCTACCTGTTTTTCAGTTTCTAGTTGATCGTGTGGTTGAGGATCTGGTGCGCCCCCTGCTGGCTATCTTGGACAAGCCTGAGAAGCTTCTGTTGCTGAGGGAGGTCAGGTGAGCAGTGGAACAATGTCAGGCTGTACAGTACTTCATTTATATAAATCCTGCCTATGTTTACACTATCCATTCTAACGCTCTGTTTTGTAGAATGATCATTCCTGCCACAGATCTGGGCCGTTTTGACAGTATGGTCTTGCCCTTTGAGCTTGAAGCTTATGACATACTAAAAAGCCGGTCTGGTAAGAAAATGTTTCCTTTGAAAAATCAGCTTTTTAAAGCAATAAAGTAGGAACTATACAGAAATGTCAGTCAGAAATGTACAGATACCTATGAAAGCCCATTCCCGCCACTGAATAAAAAGATAAATAAAAAAAAAAAAAACAATGTAAAAACAAATTATAAAGTCAGAATTCTATGTTATAAAGTCGCAATTTTGAGTTATAAAATCGCAATTCTGAGTTATAATTGCGAGTTATTAAGTCAGAATTGCGAGTTAAGTCAGAATTCTGAGTTATAAGGTCGCAATTCTGTGTTGTAAAGTCGCAATTTTGAGTTATAAAGTCACAGTTCTGAGTCAGAATTGCGAGTTAAGTCAGAATTCTGAGTTATAAAGTCGCAATTCTGTGTTGTAAAGTCGCAATTTTGGGTTATAAAGTCACAGTTCTGAGTCAGAATTGCGAGTTAAGTCAGAATTCTGAGTTATAAAGTCGCAATTCTGAGTTATAAAGTCAGAATTCAAAGTTTTAAAGTGAGAATTCTGAGTTATTAAGTCAGTATTGCGAGTTGTCAGAATTCTGAGTTATAAAGTCGCAATTCTTTGTTGTAAAGTCGCAACTCTCAGTTATAAAGTCGCAGTTCTGAGCTATAATTGTGAGTTGTCAAGTCAGAATTGCGAGTTAAGTCAGAATTCTGAGTTATAAAGTCGCAGTTCTGTGTTGTAAAGTCGCAATTTTAGTTATAAAGTCACAGTTCTGAGTCATGAAGTCAGAATTGGTAGTTATTAAGTCAGAATTGCGGGTTATTAAGTCAGAATTGCAAGTTATTAAGTAGGGACAGGGTAGAGTAGGTGTAGACCGTAGGGATTAAGGGTAGGTGTAGACGTTAGTAACTTTGACGATTGAGTTTAGGATTTGGGTAGGTGTAGATGGTAATTAATGTGACTATTGGGTTTATGAAATGGGTAGGTGTAGATGGTAATAACTGTGATGAATGGGTTTAGGATTGGGTTAGGTGTAGACTTTAATAACTGTGACGGTTGGGTTTAGGGATAGGGTAGGTGTAGATGTTAATAACTGTGATGATTGGGTTTAGGGTTGTTTTAGGTGTAGATGGTAATAACTGACGATTGGATTTAGGATTGGGGTAGGTGTAGATGTTAATTACTGTGACGATTGGGTTGATGGATGGGGTAGGTATAGATGGTAATAACTGCGATAGTTGGATTTTAGGATTGGGGTAGGTGTAGACGTTAATAACTGACGGTTGCGTTTAGCATTGGGGTAGGTATGTAGACAGTAATAACTGTGACAGTAGCGTTTAGGATTGGGGTAGGTGTGTAGACAGTAATAACTGACGGTTGAGTTTAGGATTGGGGTAGGTGTGTAGACAGTAATAACTGACGGTTGCGTTTAGGATTGGGGTAGGTGTGTAGACAGTAATAACTGACGGTTGCGTTTAGGATTGGGGTAGGTGTGTAGACAGTAATAACTGACAGTAGCGTTTAGGATTGGGGTAGGTGTGTAGACAGTAATAACTGACGGTTGCGTTTAGGATTGGGGTAGGTGTGTAGACAGTAATAACTGACGGTTGCGTTTAGGATTGGGGTAGGTGTGTAGACAGTAATAACTGTGACAGTTGGGTTTAGGATTGGGGTAGGTGTGTAGACAGTAATAACTGACGGTTGCGTTTAGGATTGGGGTAGGTGTGTAGACAGTAATAACTGTGACAGTTGGGTTTAGGATTGGGGTAGGTGTAGATGTTAATAATTATGGGTACAGCGCCATCTCGCTGACAACATAGTTTTGACACGTGGGTCTTGATAACTTAAGGTTACTCCTTTGTCTTGCAGTCTGCAGACAGACCCTAATTTAGGCATGGAGAACCAGCTCATTTGCATTTAAAGGCACAGGTGCAAAACATCTAAAATCCCTCTGCCACAAAAGTGGACAATTTTAAAAAAGATATGATAAATCATTTAATATGTAGTTTGAGGTGAAACGTCACAGATGTTTCTGTGTCACATGAACTGATATGAATTTTAATGTTCAGGAACAGGTGTATTTAATAGAGTGGCTATATCCTGAGTGCCTGATGGATCCTTTTCCTATATAATTTAATCCAATAAAATATTTTGAAAGAACTGCTTTATAAAAATCTATAGGTTGGCATATACAATTTTTGTAAAGTAAAAAATAACTGACTAATATAGCGTGGTAAATGTGAGTGATTTTTGGTTCTACAGTGAGGTCTCCTGTCCTTCGTTCTCCTCGTCATGGAGGAACACCCCGTCGCCATCTAATAACACCCATCCCAGGTAACTTTCCTGCTGGTCTGAACTGGAGTTTCTCATTCTTTCATTTCTCTTGTGCTGTACCATGCCCTCCTACTGATCCTTGTTAGATATTATATAACCAGAAGATGCAAACAGTCTTCTGCACCAGCCTTTTCATATCCTGAATGACTGACTGTACGCTTACACACATACATAAACTACAAATATCCTGTTGCTGATATTTAATCCAGACCCCCCTTCCTCTACACACACACACACACACACACACACACACACAGTCCTCTTTTATTTTCTCATCCCTTTTTGACAATGAGAACGTTTGATCATTGTAAGCTGCCATTTGGGGACACGAATGCATAATTTGCATTATAGACAAACATGCATCACTGCCAAAATAAGATAATCTGTCTCTTATTGCCAAATAGCCTGCCTGCTGACACCGCATGACCTCCTGACCTCTAACCCTGGAGCGCACAGTACCCGCTGTCATTGTCCACAGTACTGGTCTACATGTGCCTCTGACTTTTGAATGGAAGTCGTTTCTGAAATGCAAGAAAGGCGCCTTGCATTGTTTAACCTTCAAGCGTCCACCCACGCAGGTCTGAGGCTTAATGCAGCTCCTTTGTAGCGTCTACAGAGGAGTAATTCAAAACTCTCTGCGCTAGAGGCCCCTGAAATCTGAGCGAGATGTGCATGTATGCAACGCCACACCGCTGCTTACTCAGTGGATATGAATGCATGATTGTCAGTCACATTTCTGGATGAAAGAGAAAGTGTGTGTAAGGTTTGGTAACATCTGCACTGATTTATGAAGATGTAAATTAATTCAACATGATGCAGAGAGGTCTTGATCACCCTCAGGGTTTTTATTTTGTGATAACAATCAGTTAAATGTACATGAACCTGCTTATTACGTTGCTACTTACCACATACAGTTGAAGTCAGAATTATTAGCCCCCCTGAATTATTATTTATTATTAATTATTCGTTTTTTTTCCACCAATTTCTGTTTAACGAAGACAGATTTTTACTTGTCATGATGACAGCAAGTAATATTTTACTAGATATTTTTAAAGATATTTTTTAAGGCTAAAAGTGACATTTAAAGGCTTAACTAGGTTAATTACGTTAACTAAGGCAGGTTAGGGTAATTAGGCAAGTTATTATATAACGATGGTTTGTTCTGTATTGAAAAAAATATAGCTTAAAGGGGCTAATAATTTTGACCTTAAAATGGCTTTTAAAAATTAAAAACTGCTTTTATTATAGCCGAAATAAAACAAATAAGACTTTCTCCAGAAGAAAAAACATTATCGGACATACTGTGAAAATTTCCTTTCACTGTTAAACATCATTTGGGAAATATTTAAAAAATAAATAAAAATTCAAAGGGGGGCTAATAATTCTGACTTCAACTGTATGTAAGGATTGGATGCAAAATATTAATTTGGGTCAAAATATTTGATTAGCTCACTGATTGTAAAGCTTCCACAAGGAAAGCAATTGTGATTAAGCAAAGCTGCGATTGTCCAACCCATATTTTCAGTGATGTATGTGATCAGTAGTAAATCTTGCATGAAAGCCAGAGGGTGCTCTAGCATAGATACTACAAAAACCCATGTAGAAGTAACCCTAGAAATTCCCGTTGGGTTTTATTGTAAACAGAAGATTCAACTGCTTTCATTGATTTAGCATGACTAACCCAGGATGTCAACATGATGTCAGATTGACATCATACCCTAATGTCGTGGGGCGTTGCATTTTGTTTGGAAATGAAAAACGGATTGACGTCAGAACCCAACGTCAGTCCAATTTCAATGTCCAATTATGGACAGACGTTGCATTTTGGTCACTTTCCAACGCAACCTAAAAACAACAAAATATCAATGTCTAATGATGTTACAGCTTGATCTTGTGTGGACGTTACCAATATCAATGTTTCCTCTAGGATTGTTTCCAGCTGTGGTGGCAGACCTTTAACACAGATCTACCAGCTTCCTATGGCGTTCAAGAGTCAAGATCGCATTTATGTAACACAAGCATGCGAATCTCTTTGCTTGCGCGCCAATTTTCTCTGTTTGTGCACAAAACTTCTTACACGCCCCCTCAAATACACGCTGCTCAAGCACAGATTTTCTTGTGCGCTTTCAAATAAACGCTGCTGAAGTGCGATTTAGTGCGTTTATGTAACAAGTATGTCTCCAACATTTATTAGATCGGCTAGGAATATTTATGAATGTCTCCAATAGGCCTACAGAGCAGCATTAATGCATCCTGAAGTAAAGTGAAATGACTATAAACTCCAGCAAGATAAAGTCATTGTATGCAGAACCATAGATTTTTATCCATAAAGTACAATTATGGAAACTGTACATCTTAACTGAAAGCTACGTCGTGTTTGCTAGCCTCACGCACCTGTCAGTCAATCAGTAAGTCAGCATGTCACCTTAAAGGGTTAAACAAATAACGCACAGCACTACTACGGTTGCAGAAAAGTTTGCGCTGTTATAATTCACTTACCTTTTAATAAGTTTTGGTGTGATTATAACCCGCTATTAAAAAAAACGACTGAATGTCTTGAATGAGAACCTGTAATGTAGCCGTGGCGGGATGAATTTTGGTGTGGCGCCCCGCCATGGAAGAATGAATGTAGCGGACACCATGAATATGGCCAGTGGTGTAAAGCAGTGGTTCTCAAACTTTTAAACCAGCGACCCCCAATGTAAGATTGTCAAGAACTCGCGACCCCCCACTACCAAAGCATATCCAAACAATAAAAATAACTTCTTTTAAGCTGTTCACAATATTTTAACTATATTTACTATACATTACAGGGCTCGAAATTAACATTTTTGCTTGGTAGTACTGGTGCTCCTAACTTTAAACATTTAGGCGCACCAGCCAAAATTTAGTGGCACCCACCAATTATCGCACTGTTACTACAAGTTTTATAAACCGATTTATTGCATTTGAAATCAACACTAATCAAAACTAACAGTCAAAAAAATATATATGCATGCTTGAGGAAAATATGTCTCAACGAAATCCCGTTATCACAAGAAAATACATTTTTATAACATAACTGAATGACCAAAAGATACACGGATGAACCGCTCACCGGCCCTGCACGCACTGCTTGACATGAATTCATTAATGAATCTGTTAACGATAACTGTGCTCTGTTCTCACGCCTGGTGTCTGATATTGCACAGATGCTTTTGACATATACCTTATTATTTGCATACGCCATTTTAATAGCAATACCGGTCTTTTCATGAGCTGCAATATTAGTTTAATCGTAGTCGGTGCAAGCCCTTTTACGATGGTGTACATGGTGTTAACCTTTAAATATAGCTGCCACTTGTATGGCTGACAGCATCTGGCGATTAAATGAAGGATTAAATAGAACATCTCATGCTTAAAATGTGAGGATGTGGCAAACAGTTACCTGAAAATTCGTCCCACAGACTTTACAGTGAATGCTTTAGTTATTTTTCATAACGGACTTGAAGCCACTGGAAGTCTTTTATCCACTCTTTGAAAAGTGTAGATGGTGGATTAACATTCACCACATGATCAGTAATCAGATGTGCCATTATTTGTAGCTTTAGGTGTTTCTAAGACAAAATCTGTCAGTGTTGTTTTTATTCTCTCATCTTCAGTGCTTTACATTTTCGCGGGTGTAGCTCATGTCATCTGAAGACAGGAGGCGTTGACTGAGTGATTGACAGCTAATTTTAACCAATCCATTCGTGTTCAATTCTAAGAGCAGTGGGCCAATAAGAAGAGTGCGAAGGCTGGGCAAGCATTGAAGGCTTTGTTTACTGCGGCAAGTTGACATGACAACAGTTTTTAAACTGTTCCTGAGCGCTGAGTTTCAAGTACAAAAATGCATTCTGCCTAAATGTGTCCTAAATACTTTATGAATTCATCAGTAATCTTTTTAAAAATCTGAAAATATTAGCTTCCACTTGTAATACTGAAAAATATTTATTATAATTACTGAAAATTACACAATTTTTAAATCACTCTCGCGACCCCTTGAAATTATTCTGCGACCCCCCCCGCAGGGGTCGCGACCCCCAGTTTGAGAACCACTGGTCTAATGATGCAACAGCTTGACGCTGTGTGGACATTACCACTATGATGTCTATCAGATGTTGGATTTTGGTTGCCATCCCTGATGAATAAATGTCAGTATTTGATGTCAAAATGAAGTTAGCTTAAGATGTTGGCTCGATGTTGGATTTTGGTCACTTTCCAACACAACCTAAAATTAACCAAATATCAACGTCATTTCATGTCATTATTGGATGTCAAAATAATATTGTCCTTAGATGCTGGCCACCTAAATCTAACCTAATATTAATATCTTATGACGTTGTGTGTCTGGTGGGAATAATCACAAAAGTATAGAATCATCTTTATATGGATTTATTACTAACACTCAATTGAAGTTATGGTATTTTCATGAGCTTTTTCAGATGTAGCAGTATTTAATACACAGAGCCATAGTTCACTGAGAAGTGACTCAAACAGCCATTATAACAGAATGAATATATCAGTGTCATTATTGTCAGATTAAATTGATTGAAACTTTGAATGTGGTTTTGCCTAGTTTGTTGGTGTACTATGACATTTCTTACTATATGTGGTACTACTGTGTACATACTAGATAAAATGCACATGAAAATTGCCTTCTATTAATCAGCCAGGCCTAAAATAAGTAAGCAATATGCTATTTAGCTGTAGTATTAATGGTAACTATCATTATCATGCAGCAATTGACCAATCACAATCAATTGACCAATCAAAATCAAGTATTTCAGACAGATAAGATGACATTCGAAAGAGTGAGATGGTTTAAATATCATCTTGTATCCTCTCACAGACTACAGGGGTGGATTTCACCTTCAGCCGGTGCAGGATCTGGAGAGAGAACGACAACTCATTGAAGATTTGGAACGAATGCGTTTGGCAGGTTTACCGACTGGACGACTTCCTCCTCCTCGAGCTTTCACCCCTCTTTTGGATGTACCGGTGGACACCTACATCACAGACTCGCTCCGTAACCGCTCTTTGAGTCCTGCTCGGTCCAACTTTTCACACTCAGAGTCCCATTACAGCACAGAACGCACTGGACGCTCCCCCCAGAGAAGGGACAATGGTTTCCCCCATGACTCTTTATCCAGCAGGGGTGATTCTGTCCCAGAACGAGGAAGGTCGCCTTATAGGAATGGACATAGAATGAAAACAGACAAATCTCTGAATGGTAAAGAGGTAAAGTATACTGTAATGAGTGCACACCGCCGGAGCAGGACACCATTGTCCCAGGTGTTTGCGCCTAGCTCAGATCAGCACTGGAAAGAACCAGTGAATGGACACTCGGACAGCCAAGATAGACCAGAGCAGGAGTACGAACTAACCACGGTAACCATCTCGAAGACTAAACAGTCCCTGGGTGAGTTACCTGGATCCTAAGTTGTTTGTTTCCTGTGCATCTCTATGCAAAAGTTGTCACCCCAATGCTAGGATGTTTTGTATGGTTGCCAGGTTGCTATGTGTTTCTAATGTTTGTATGTGGTTTATAGGGTGCTTTAGGGGGTTGCTAGGTGGTTTCAAATGAACTCAATCTGTATTAGATTCTAATCCATAGTTTTGGTTTGGGCCTGTCCTCTGTAGTGAGATCATCAGATTTTTCCATTCACAAAGCAAAAGTGACAAGTTTGATCACTTAGATAAGTAATCTCTCCTCCAAAGGCCTTTTCATGTCGGAAACATAAACAGTGAGTTACATGCCAAAGCTTAATTCTTGGGGTTAGGGGATTTTTTTAGATCTCTAAATCAAAACGTGACTAACGCCTATTTACTGTGGACACACACCCGAAGCAGTGTGCAGCTCTTGTAGGTTAGGTGATTTGTTCAAAGGTGCTACCTTTGTGGGTACAGATGATGGAAGAGATTGCTGCCAGTACTTAGAATCGAACCCATAAACTTTGTCAGACCTAAAAAACAAATATTGGAGAGATCTAAGCTTTATCATCTGGAGACATCCAAAATATGTTTAGTTAGGATTGGAATAAGTACCTGTTACTTTTAGGGAAATTAAAAATTATCGGTTAACATTTGGGTGGTTAAATAATTTATGCTGTTCTTTGTGCAGGTATAAGCATCTCAGGTGGGATTGAGTCAAAGGTGCAGCCAATGGTGAAGATAGAGAAGATCTTTCCAGGAGGAGCAGCCTCTACCAGTGATGTCCTGAAGGTAATATAGCCACCGCTACAGGCTTAGCAGTGTTGCAGTTGAGACCATTATGTTAGAGTTAAAGACTAACTTAAGGAGGTTGCACACCAGATTATATACAGGGCATCCGGAAAGTATTCATAGCACTTACAGCACTTATTCCAAAATGGATTAAATTCATTTATTTCCTCAAAATTCTACACACAATACCCCATAATGACAATGTGAAAAAAGATTTTTTTATTAAAAATAAAAAAAGCTGAAAAATCACATGTACATAAGTATTCACAACCTTTGCTTATTACTTTGTTGATGCACATTTGGCAGCAATTACAGCCTCAAATCTTTTCGAAGTCACTTCATTGATAATTTGGCAGTGTGCTTTGGGTCATTGTTTTACTGGAAGATAAACCGTCGCCCCAGTCTGATGTCAAGAGCACTCTGAAGCAGGTTTTGATTCAGGATGTCCCTGTACATTGCTGCATTCTGTCTGGCCACTCCCCCACACAGGCCTGATTGGTGGATTGCTGCACAGATGGTTGTGCTTCTGTAAGGTTCTCCTCTCTCCACAGAAGAACACTGGTGCTCAGACAGTGACCATTGGATTATTGATCACCTCCCTGACTAAGGCCTTTCTCCACCGATCACTCAGCTTAGATGGCCTTCCAGCTCTAGGAAGAGTCCTGGTGGTTCCAAACATCTTCCACGTACGGATGATGGAGGCCATTGTGCTCATTGGAAGTTACAGAGCAGCAGAAATTTTTCTTTATCCTTTCCAAGCCTTGTGCCTCGAGACAATCCTGTCTCGGAGGTCTGCAGACAATTCCTTTGTCTTCATGCTTGGGTTGTGCTTTGACATGCACTATCAACCCTGGGACCTTATATAGACATGTGTATGCCTTTTCAAATCATGTCCAATCAACTGAATTTACCAAAGGTGAACTCCAATTAAGCTGCTGAAACATCTGAAGAATGATCAGTGGAAACAGAATGTACCTGAGCTCAATTTAGAGCTTCACGGCAAAGGCTGTGAATACTTATTTACATGAGATTTTACAGTTTTCACATTTTTTAGAAAAATCTGTTTATATAACTGAAATCTAAACTATAAATCAATTCATTTGTTTTATTTATGTTTTAACTGTACATCATTAAAAAAGAAACAAGGTGTATTTTTCACCCATGCTAACAAACATTGGCTAAATAAATATTATTGCTACAGTACATATAACCAGTTTCCTGGACAACTAAAAGATGGTTAAAGTGATGACCATAATTCATCTATTGTAAATAAAAATATAATTAATAAATGATGTTAACTTAGCCATCTTAAAAATTCCGATTTGAGCTTGAGTGAATACACCATGTGAGATACGTTAAGCTATTGAACTGAACCTCCTTCTGGTCTCTGTCTTGATAGTGACCAAAATGAGCTGGTCTTGACTTCAACGCTGATGCTAATGATGCATAGGGGAACAGTCATCAGACCTGTAGTGTGTGCTACACTTAATGCCACGTCCAAAATGTGATACAGCATATACAGTGATACCATCTGCTTCATCTAGTCATGTTTGTGCTGCATGCATTAATGTGGTATTTTACCTCAAAGCTGTGTCAGTGATGTTTCTAGGCTTGTGCAGGTGTTCAGCAGGAATCTCAGGAGGATGCCTCTACTTGTTTATTTAGAGTCTTAACAGAATGACTACATATTTGTATTTTCTCCCTTAATGGATAACTGCTTACCTCAATCACACCTAATCTCAAAGCCAGACCTATGACTGCTGTTCTGATCCGCTTTTAATAGCATATATAGCCCACTTAAACAGGATCCAACATATAAAATGAATAACCATAGTTGAAATTGGATGAGACAAAGTTGTTCATGATCTCATCTAAGCTCATGAATGTCTTTTAACAGATTCTGTATTATTGCCACATATAATGCATAAAGGATATTGCTGGAGGGATTCGTCCAGGCAATATTTACTTGATGAATAATGTGTTTGACACCCGATCATTAATTAGGAGGGTCTGGTAATGATCAGTTGCTACAAGCCAAGTTGCTGGTTTCTGTTTAGGTTATACCTAGCACTCAGTTACATTAGCTGAGCAGAGAGGCATTTTTATATGCTGAAGTGGCACAACTCATTCATCATTGATGAATTACATCAACCAGGCTAGAAGTTTTTTTTTTTTTATTTGAGTCAGCTGCTTTGTTTTAAAGTCTCTGCTTTCTGAATATAGGCTGTATGTCTCTGCTGCTTGGTCCTGGCTAGTTTATGGGGTATATTTCCTGAACAATGACATAACTTACTGCTTAACTACCATCGTATGATGCAGTGATGAAAAATCTAGCTAGTCTGACTGTATCCTGAACTGTGTCATACATCTGTTATTTGAACCATGTTGGGTAGAACCGTTTTTTGTGACATCAAGCATTTGGAGTGAAAACTTTCTGAGATCTCAAAAAAAAAGTCATAATGTTTGGGTAAATAATAGATGTGGCATCTAAGATCAGCTTCACTGTTTTGTTCTCAGTTATTTGGCTATTACTTACTTGGATTTCATAACATCTGGGGATCTACCATGGTATTATTCTATTAATAGCATTTATACTATATGATTATGACACGGCACACTGCAAAACAGCTTTAAATCTTCTAACAAACCAAAAATAAAAGAGCAGAATGTAATGTGTATAATCATAAAATGAAGGCTATGGATTATGCTGTGTTACCTTGCTTATTTTAGTCATGTTCATGATCCATGTTCAAGTCCATATGAGAAGAATATATGCTTCTAACCACAGTCCGTAGCTGCAGTTCCAACCACACACATTTGCGGTGCTGTTTGTTAATGTTTGCTGGAAATACTGTATGGATTCAGGAAAGACTAGATGTGGCTTCAATTCCACTCGCAAATCCTCTCCTGTGGCCTCATGGGACAGTATTTTTTTTTGTTGATCTGTTTGCATTTTTACACATATGCCAGAGTAGGTACAATGTTGATTGCACACTCTTTTAAAGGTATGCTTAATTTCATATGCATTTGATGCATGTGCATTACAATATTTTGTCTAAATGGACAATGTCTATAGGACAGTACTGCAGGAATCTGTTTTGTGTGCACAAAAACATCAGATTTTTTAAACAACTATCTTGTGAATTGACACCTCAAAAGCACAGTTGCCACTTAGGATAAATTAATTTCTGCAAAATAAATAAATAAATAAATTTATTTATTTTCTTCCGCTTTTCTGAGGCTGGGTCGCAAAGGCAGCAGTCTCAGGAGTCTTCCCTCTCCCCAGACATTTCCTCCAGCTCCTCTGGGGGTTCCCAGGCCAGCCGAGAGACATAGTCCCTCCAGCGTGTCCTGGGTCTTCCCCTAGGCCTTCTCCCGGTGGGTCATGCCTGGAGCACCTCCCTAGGTAGGCGTCCAGGAGGCATCCAAACAGATGCCCGAGCCACCTCAGCTGACTTCTCTTGATGTGGAAGAGCAGCGGCTCTATGGCTCTATTATTTATAAGGGTGCACCCTGCCACCCTGCAAAGGAAACTTATTTCAGCCACTTGTGTTCGAGATCTTGTCCTTTCGGTCGTGACCCAAATCTCATAATCATAGGTGAGAGGACAAACATAGATTGATCAGTAAATCAAGAGCTTTGCCTTTTGGCTTATCTCTTTCTTTACTACAATGGACTGGTACATCAACTGCTGCCGCTGCACTGATTCGCCTGTCAATCTCACGTTCCATCCTTCCCTCACCCATGAACAAAACCCCAAGCTACTTGAACTCCTCCAGCTGGGGTAAGGACTTTCCAACCTGGAGATGTCAAACCATCTTTTTTCAGTGGAGCACCATGGCCTCAGACTTGGAGGTGCTGACTCTCATCCCAGCCGTGTTACACTTGGCAGCAAACCGCCTCAATGCATGCCAAGGTCCATGTCCGATGAAGCGAGCAAAACAACAATAAAATAAATAATTTAAATAATTAATTATAGGTTGTGCATGCAAGTACATATGTTTATTAAAAAAATGGCGGTGCACGTATGCTACTCTTATTCAGTTCAGATGACAAGATCAATTCGGATAAGCAGAGTGCACATGCTAAATCATTCTCTGACGTTAGATGCGGTTGAATGTAAAACTAAAATTCCCCCCACATCTGACACTCACTAGTTGCACATACAAAGCCACTCTCCTTGAGAATTTATTGCATACGCTTGCCCACTTTTGTTTAACCTTCTCAACTACAGCCCACAAACACGTGGTCAAAAGTTTGTGGGAAAAAGTTGTCAAGCCATGAAAGTTATTGTCACCTTTGAATCATATTTAATCTGTAATTCCTGTGTGCTTGGCTGGACTGTTTTGTTTTGTGCTACCAAGTTGTGTTTTACTGTAACTGCAGCAGCTCAATGCATTCAAGCCTCAATCTCATTCTCTGACCAGTTTTTAACAATTTAGCTACAAATTCATATTTATCTGTTAAACTCCTGTAAATACCCACGATCTTCACCAGCACTGCAGTGTCTTTCATTTAAAGCCTTTTTGCTTGCCTCAAATAACTCAATCTCAAATAACAAACTCGCAAAAGATATGTGAATGTTTCATATTACTTACACATGCTTATAACCCAAATATATATTAAAGACACTTGTCAGATTTGATTTTAGAGAGCAGGCATAAGGTTCAGCTGTGTCCTCTTCATTATATGTCTAATTCAGGCTCACACTGATACGGCTTACAGTTACTCTGACTGACAGTATTTACACACTGGCAAAGTGCGGGCTAGTAGAGGCATGACACTTCCTCCGTGAATCACAGCACATTATGTTAGCTGACCAATCAGAGCCTTTTGAGGGCGGGCTTTTGTAAGAACTATGAGTCATTTTTTCATGTTAGCTTTGTAGCAGTATATAATTAAAGTAAGATATATGAAAAAATTATGTGATTTTTACAAATGAAGCATGAGCACACATTGCTTTGCATCTTATAAACAAGACCAAGCCTTAAAAATACACTCCGGACCACCCCTTTAAACATTGCTTATGAGTGAAAGCAAAAATCGTAACTTTTAATTAGGCTTTGCAGGTATTGCAATGCTGACACTCTTGTTTTTATAATAGCCAAAACTGAGACTTTGGCCTAATCCCAATTCTACCCCTTAGCCCTTGCCATTACCCCTACCCCTCGTTTTGTGTGTTCCAATGAAGGGGTAGTGGTGACCCAATTCTCTTTAGCTTAAAAGCATAGGGCTAAGAGGAAGGGGTAGACAGCCCTTCGAACGAAGATTTTTTAGGACCACACTCGAAACCAAGGGGTAAGAAATTTCCCAGAATCCACCAGCCACACCGGCAGGATAGCTGCACCTGGAAGTAAGGAGATCCACAAATTAGTATTTTTTTCGTCATTATTACGACTTTTTACAACAAACAAGCACATGTTTTAATACATTCTTAACGGCGTTCGTGTTTTACCGGCATGCTTTAAAAAAAAAAAACTAAAATAAAAAACGCTATATTTCGCGATCTATAATCCATAGTGATAACTCCTGTACAGCAGTCCCACAACATTCTGACGCTCAATGACACTGGAATACCCTGTCAGAAAAGTCTAGTGGCTGAGAACGGGCTTTTTACAATGTCTGCTATAATGTTAATGTTGTTTTTTGTGTGTTTACATAGATTAATATGGGCACTGTGTAAATACACAGTACAGTTACGATCTTATTGCCATATTAGATGGTTATGATAACATAATATATGCCTTCAGTAATTTCCTGAAGATAAATACCAAAAAACAACACAACTGGAATAACTACAGCAGTCGCGATCGTCTGATCTCATATGAAGCAAGAGATTGCGATGACATATGATGACGTGTGCAGGTGCTGTAGTGGTGTCCCATTTCTTAGGGGTAAATTTTGAAGCCCTTCCCCTTCACACTCTGTTTTAAGGGGAAGGAGAAGGGGTAGGGGTACAAAAAAAAGAATTGGGATTGGGCCTTTGTCACAAGACAGAGCCAATTTTAGGCCTCTACTCAATTTTGACCAAATATGTAGCCACTGCACTTTGCCGTTGTAGGGCAGTATACAGAGTGAGGCTAAATGAGGGCTAAAGGTCAACGCAAGTGGCATGATACCAACAGCACCTCTGTGACCCCGCATACAAGGTTAAAACTCTGGAATTCCATGTGTGTGTCTCTGTACGCGTGTTTTTGAGAAGACGTATCCTTGTTGATTAAAGCCTATCAGGTGACAGCGTTTCCCTGGCCTGCTCTGAGAGGCTTGTGTTGCCACACTCAGGAGATCTGGTGTCAGACTCGAAACCCTTCAGCTGCCAAGCACATCCACTCATCTCTGGCCTCCACCAGGGCTCGGTGTGAAAGACTAGTGTGTATTTCCATTCATACCAAGCACAGACTAATTTACATTCCGCTCTTTTGGCTTGTTGTCGCACCCTGAAGCTGCGAGAGGCTCTTCAGTGAGCTCTGCAGATAACAGGCCTGCAGAGGAAAGTGTGGAGCGCGCTGTTGACATGCTTCCTCTTCCTGTTGTCCAACTGATAACTGCATTATCTGAGTGGCAAGTATGCTCCAGTGGCAGTCAGGTCAGGTTTCTGCAGCACATTGTCTCCCTCTTATCAAATGGTGACAATGCGCATGGCAGACGGAGGTCAGGTGTTGTGTTTGTGTTGGGGCTCCATAGAGTCTGCTCATATGTAATTAGTCCAGAGCTCACTTTTTCATCTTGATTATTATTGTCTGTTGTCTTCATCTTGATGGTCCTATAAATACAGAGGGCTTCAGTTTAAAAACAGATTTGACTACAATAACAGATTGAACTTTCCTTCTATGGTTAGATGGCTAACAGTGCATTATTCACATTATAATATGTCAAAGACGAGATGTTCAGTCTTGGTGTCTGCTTCATATTATATTTCCAAATGTCATTTTATAAACATAGAATTATTAAATCCAAATAACAGGTTTTCTTTAATGTTTTAAAAAACTGAAAATAGTGGGAAGGTGGCTCAGTGTTTACTGTCACCTCACAGCAAGAAGGTCGCTGGTTTGAGCTGGCTTAGTTGGCATTTCTGTGTGGCGTTTGCATGTTCTCCCCATGTTTTCTCTGGGTGCTCCGGTTTCTCCCACAGTCCAAAGACATGCGATACAGGTGATTTGAATAAACTAAATTGTCTGTAGTATATGAGTGTGTGTGTGTGTGAGAATGAGTGTGTATAGGGGGTTTCCCAGTACTGGGTTGCAGCTGGAAGGGCATTCACTGTGTAAAAAGTATGCTGGAATAGTTGGCAGTTCATTCCGCTGTGGCGATCTCTAAAACAGAGACTAAGCTGAAGGAAAATGACTGAGTGAGTAACTGAAATAAAGTTCCGCTGCAGATCAGATCAGACA
Organism: Danio aesculapii; assembly: GCF_903798145.1. Lineage (NCBI taxonomy): Eukaryota > Metazoa > Chordata > Actinopteri > Cypriniformes > Danionidae > Danio > Danio aesculapii. The sequence goes on along the minus strand of NC_079447.1, from coordinate 43,843,152 downwards.
GTGAAATTATTAAGTTTTGCCAAAGACTGTATGACAATATTGCTCTTGAATATTTGATTTTATACAACAGATCTTTCTGGTTCTTAAATCTGATTGGCTGATAGCCGTGTAATATACTGCAAAAACAGCACTGGTCCAGCCTCTTAACCCTTCGCCCTTGTGTATTACTCCGCCCACATACAGCAACAAGCAGAGGACGCTCTACAGTTTGACAAATATTCCTGCTGTTGTGCACTTAATGTACTTTTGAGGCTTTTAAAGTCAAGAATGTAGTTGTTTAGATAGCAACTATGCACTTTATTTATAAGGAAAGTGCCTATTTTCAAATATTTTTTATTCTGAGACACCATTAGCTTGCCATACTGAGCTGATCAAAGACGGTTGACGTTGTCTATACACAAGATGGCGACAGGACCGCATAATACGGCCTTTGAAGATTAAAACAGCGTAATTACTAACTAATAACTACTAATAACTACAGCTAATCAAATCATTATTAAACTGGTAAGTGATATTCTAATGCTACTTTCACACCAGAGTGATTTACATGTTGTCAATGCAAAGATGCAAATAGACATCCTGCGGCGCAATACGCGTGAATAAAGCGGCGCAAATGATGCAATTCGCGTGAATGTGGCGGCGCAAATGTCCGCTGAAGTTCATAATTTCGGAAATCTGAACTTCAGCGGACATTCGCACCGCATTAACCAATCAGGAGCTTGCTCTTGTGGGGGCATGATTATGACATAGCGCCTGTTGTTGGTGTCCCGGGTGAAAATCCTCCTGCTGACACCGATAACAGTTCATCAAACTGGGCTCGGCTCAGTCAGAAGCACCGCTGAAAGCTTCCATCATCCTGGTTAAGTTTCTGGAGGAGTTTATGAGCTTGTAGAGCTGGGTGCACCTCTGAAAGGATCTAGTGGACTCAAACACAGCTCCAAACAATTCAACGCTGTTATTCAGCCTTCATAAAGCACATAAACACAACTATTCTCTCAATAAAATCCATGTTAAACACTTAGCAACGAAGCTAGAGTCATCGGGCAGACAGCAGCCCTGCCGATCACATGAATCTGTGTCTGTATTGAAGCGAATTTGATGCGCGAATGAAGCAAGTAAACTCAAAATGTTCACGCATCTATTTACGTGCGAATAGCGCGATTTATCTGGGTGTGCCACGTCTGGTTTGAACACAGCATAAGTCGATCTCTCACTTTTGTATGTTGTAGTGCTGTATTTATACCATATAATTGTAGTGTATTGAGTGTGAGATGGGACTCGCATATCAGAAATGTGTGTTGTGTTGGCAGATAGAAAGAAGAAATGCCCGCATGTGTTTAGTGTTGTTCCTTATTGCAAACACAACAGCAATCTGGTTGCGCTGCTTTTTTTCAGGGTTAATTATCATGATATCCTGATTGCAACAGAGAAATACTTAAGACCAATATGCTAATTAAAGGCAGAAATGCTCAGCTCTTTTCTGTTTTGTAATTTAAAAAAGTAACAATGTTAGAAAGAAATACACAGATATTTAGAAAACTTCAGGGTGTTATAGATATGTTATTTTAAAGAGTTATTAAATTACAAAAATTAAAAACTCTCTGTGCGTCTATCCACTTGAACCTTGCAGATAAGCGATTAATCCGCTGATGCATCAGCTGACTGATGTTTTTAAATGCTCCCCTGAAAGCTTGAAACGCTGTAAGTAACCTAATCAGCACACAAGCAGCCAATAGTGTTGAGCTTTTCCTCAGGACTCAGGATGTAGTGTAAACGGCACAGCGATCTGCCGATGTTTAAAGTCATGTAGTGTGAACTAGGCTTAACTCATCCTTGACTACTCATGAATTCAAACTGTTGATGTTGACAGAACACTTTTCTATTGTTATTCAGTGTAAATGCACTAGATGTGCGTGCATAAGGAGTTCATGAGTATGGGTTAAAAATGGGTTAATGATTATGCGCCCCTTCAAGTCATGATATAATTATACATATACATATCATGAGTTTTAAGGTTAAATTAAGCATGAACTAATGTGATAGATTAATTAACAAACAAGCATGTACTAACAATTAAGGTAGCCATTTATTCACACATTAACTCTTGTGACTCATGTTGTACTTAAAGTTAGTTCATGATTAGCGTGTTCATTTACTCATCATCAGTTCATAATAAAGTGATGTTAGTTTACATAGTAACAAATCATTATTCATATACTATTATTGTAAAGTGTTACCAAGATCTCTAAATATTCAAAAATGTTTCTGTTTCAGTTCTATGAGTGCTAAGCACATTGATGTCTTCTTGTCCCTGATTCATCATCTTTCGCTCGCTTGCTCCCTCTTCACACACGCACTGCTATCCACTGATAAATGACTCCACTTGTCCTCTGCAACCATACAATGCTTTGGTGATTTGTGTTTAGTCAAAGAGAGCAGATGGCATACAGAAAAGACTGAAGATGTCCCAGCAGTCTCCTTAAAGCAAGTGCTATTTGAAGAGGGATGTCAGTTAAAACAAATCTTAGGCCTCTTAACAGCCATAAAGGGACAAAATGCAAACATGTTGCATTAAGTATGATGTTTTGAAATACTCTTCATAATGCTTCTTAAGTAGTCCTTTTGTTCTTGAGTACCGGAATAACCAGTGCATAAAAAGCACAAATAATCATGCAAATAAATAACTGAAGCTTAGAAAATATTATCATTATTTATTATCATTATGTTAATTTACTGTAGTTCATGCCATTTGGTAAGATTGGAAGCTGGGAGTTAGAGTTAAAGGTGGGGTAGGTGATCTGCCAAAATGCTAACTGGTTAGAATATTATCTTTGGAAGGCAGGGGAGGGACTGTGTTTCAAAAATCGTGAACGCGCGCGCTGCGACATGACAGCAGACAACCCACTAGTATATGTCATTTGCCAGTTACAAATTAGTAGTCAGTGGTAGGCTGACGGGGTGCAGGAATTACACTTATTAAGCCACACTTACATGCTATTTCAGACCGAATATTCAGAGTAGCATGGTAAGTAAGATAGGGAGGCTGTCATTGTTTAATTTAATTCACCTTTATTTGTATAGCGCTTTTACAATGTAGATTGTGTCAAAGCAGCTTCACATAAAAGGTCATAGTAAATTGGAACAGTGTAGTTCAGTTTGTATTGTTTAAGTTCAGTTCAGTTTAGCTCAGTTCAGTGTGGTTATAAAATCACTACTGAGAGTCCAATCACTGAAGAGCAAATCCAACGATGCGCAGCTCTACAGATCCCAAACCATGCAGACTAGAGGCGACAGCGGAGAGGGTAAAAAACTTCATTTATTGGCAAAAGTGAAGAAAAAAACCTCAGTTGGGCACGGCCATTTTAATTTCTCCGCTGGCCAAACGTCTTGTGCAGAGCTGCAGTCTCAGCGGCGGAGGCTGGAAGCTGGCCTCAGCGAAGACTCGTCTGTCCCTGGAGCGTCACAGGAATCAGTCTTATGTTCTCCACTCCTCCATGACCACCACAGTAGCTACTCAGGATGTGGCCTGGTCCAGGATATGGAAACCAGCGATCATCTCGTCGCTGGTCTTGGATCGAATCAGTGACTCTGCATAGTCTGAAAATTGTTAAAAAATTTAACCAATGTGAATATAAAAACAACTTCAGCGCAGTAAAGCAGGCAGAATAACGCTATTTAGTGATGTTTTGTTGTTAAACTAAATAAAAATCGACATTATTGATGCTGTAAAAGGTTCCTTATGAAACTGAAAATAATCACATCAATCGCCGGAAGATTTCAGTGGCTGAACAACACTTCTGTGCATATAACCCATTCATAACACAACACAATCTACATCAGCTTTGAGGGACTAAAAGAGTTTAAAACAGAACATTACCTGTCTAACAGAAATACTTGGTGCCGTCCGTGGTGCCGTCCGTCCTCCAGTGTGCAAAACTAACTCCAATATTGATTCATGATTTTAAAAAGTTTCAATTCAGCATTTTAATTTTACCGTGACTGTCTCGTGTGCATGTGAACGCGCGGCGCGCATGCAGGTGTGTACGCGCTGATGGCGAATATGCGCAGAAGCCCAAATCTACATTTGCTGTAAGACAGTTAGGGCTACTATCAGAATGATGGGAATTATCGGCCCGACAATATTTACTTGGGTGAACATTTTTTTGTTTTATACCTTATCCAGAATATAAAAATACATATAAACACATTTAGATCATTAACTTTAATCAGTACTATTGGACTTTCAACCAGCACAACAAAAAATGTTTCTGAAGACAATCATCTGTTGCACCTTTAAGGTTAGGGTTTTCACACGGAGCATATATAATGGCACAAGCACTTGTAAACCTGATAGGTGGACACTAAACTTTAAACACTAAAATTTCACTTTGAAATATCTCATCTCCCATTCTCTTTAAGAGTCAGATGTGTTGCACCATTAACGCATTTGCTATTTACATGGCGGATTTTGTAAGTGGAAAAACTGAACACTTCACTAGCGAGAAAACAGTTAAACAGAGCATCTGCAGAATGAGCCTCCTCCAATCTGCCTTTACTTTCATTTTCTTTCTTTTATGGACATCCATTAGCCATAGATTTGTTTCACAACTATTTCTAAATTCAGTTCTAATTTCCAGCAAACTTATAAAGGATGAGTTATATCCAAACAAACATGCTATGCCCCATATGGTCCAAAACCTGACAGGTGGACAAATCTAAGCTTGTTTTTTTTAAATAAAACAAATATAAATATGCATTTAATAAATAATACTGCTAATAATAATAACATCATACAAAAGCAAGTTGTCGTGAATAAACTTTAAAAAAAAGCCCCCCGAGATGGAGGCAGGGGTTTTTATATTTATCTAGAAAGTAATAATTTTTGTATTATTTTAATCAATTCTTTTTCATTTGTAAAGATATTTGTGTATTGCTGTACATCCTGCGTGTATCAAGCAATGTGTAAGCGAGGCGCACAACTAACGCGTTCTGCGCTGGAGTTTAGACCTGCTCCCAGCTGGTCTATTGCGGAGTCTATTTTAGTTCCTCAAAATAGTAATGCGCCAACAATGTGAAACACTCATGAGTCCACAAAATGGCACAAATGGATTTGCTATCTAAAAAGAGTGGCGGAAAACGGGAAAATTAAGGTTGCGTTGGTCTGAAAATAGCAACACGTTGGGGAAAACACGTCTTGCGCCTTATTGCGCCGGGTGTATGATAGGGCTGAAGTATTTCGTAGTCTTCAAATGTCATTGTTTTGGGAAGATACTCACATTTAGAAATATAGCTTGCAGAAAATAGATTTTTGTGTCAATCATCTTTCATGAAATTAAGCATATATCAGTTTTTATCTTATGACAGCCCTAATTTTTAATATGTAGACCTCACTTTTAGCTGAACATTTTTAATTAGCTTTTCAAAAGTATTATGACCATGAAAGTATAAATACGTTGTCTCTATAAAGGGACAAAGGGGTTTGTTTTGACTATTGGAAAGCATGAAAACAGTCCCTGACCGCTGAAGGATGGGTGTAGAAAGTTCACTAAGCAGGTGCATCCTGGCAAGAGATCGTGACTGAGGAAATGTGCCTACTTTGAACTAAACGTGCGCTTGTGAGCTCAGCTGCACTTTGTAGTTTTTTCCTGGCAGGAAAGACATAATTCTAAAGACACGCTCTTGCATCTGTGTGAGTATTTAACTTTTACTTTATGCGCATTTAGAAACTGCTGTAGATCACGTGGACCGGCTTGCTCTGATTTGCCTTTTCCCTGGATTAGTTTATGATGTTAGCGGTGTGAGTGATAGGAGAATGAGTTTAGACGAGATCTGATGGATATGCCATGCGTTTCTGACCTGAGAGACCCAAACATCTGTGCTTCTTTTCTGCCAGTGGTTACAATCAGAGAAAAACATCCATTTCTGAGGTATAATAAGCTGATGTCATCCACTGGCAGAGCTCTGACACGCACACAGAGCCAGATGAGATCATTCACAGGTATTAACGAAGGAGAACAAAGGAAACGAGTGGCATCCTGTGCCTGCAGCATCTGCTTTTTCCTGCCATTCAGAGAGCGCGCGGCTGTCTGTGCTCTGCCAGAAATATTCAGGCATATGTCAGGAAAACAGACATCTGTGTTAATGATCAAATCCTCAACTTTTCTAGAAATGTCTCTTTTGTCTGTGTGTGTAGGCTGGATTCGAGCTGGTGTCGGTAGATGGAGAGTCCCTTCAAGGTGTCACACATCAGCATGCGGTGGATGCCATTCGGAGGGCTTTCAGCAACAAGGCCAAAGACCCAATGGAGTTCATCGTCAAAGTTCCCAAAAACCAGAGAGACTAACTTGAAAGCAGCTTTGAAACAAAGGTGTTTGAGCTTAAGGCCCTGATTTACTCACAGCGTAAAGAGGTAAAAAGAAAAAGCCCCTGGCATTGACATATCGGTCGTGAACATCCCTTCTTCATCCTTGCATTTACACAATATTGAATATTTAAATATGTGCTGCACATCACATTCACTAAATAAACATAGGAAAATTGCGGTGGTGAGAAAACAGCAGTAAATAAAGCATCTGGTGATATGTTTGCACAAGCAGTTCAGTACATTAATTTATAGAGTACTTAAATGTAAAATAATTCTCTACAGAAGGCAGCTTTGCAGTAAACATGGCAAAACAGTGTCAGTGTTGCTTTCAGTTGGAATTATGTTCATGTTTTATTCACATCAGACTACAATGAATTGACAATACAAATGATCTAGACCTGCTACTACACCCCTGATCTTACATAATCAACGTTGATGGTAGTTTACCATCTTTTTATTATCCCAAACCTAGTATTAAAATGTGTTTTATAGATCCGATCCAGTGTTTCCTCTAGGATTTTTTCCAGCTGTGGCGGCAGGCCTTTTTTATACAGATCTACATGTGGCGTTATTTTAATGACAAATGTCGAGATCGCATTAATTTAATAGCCTACAGCATGCGAATCTCTTTGCTTGCGCGCCGATTTCCTCTGCTCGATTTCCTCAAATACGCGCTGCTCAAGCGCACAGTGTTGCCAGATTGGGCGGTTTTGAATTTATTTTTTGCGGGTAAAAAGTGACATAGGCGGGTAGTGAAAATTTGGCCGGTTTTGCAACGGCGTGCCCGTCAGCCCCGGTCTGCCCTCATAAACCTGTTTTGATCTCCCAAAGAGATGCCATCACCCCCGTTCTTCGCATACATATGCTTAGAACAGTGTATAAACGCTTGTGATCTCGACAGCTTTTGGGCTGGAAACAGTCAGCATCATCTGGCAACACTGAGCGCAAAACGTTGCTGAAGTGTGATTTAGTGCGTTTATGTGAGTATGTCTCCAACATTTATTAGATTTGCTAGGACTATTTATGAATGTCTCCAATAGGCCAACAGAGCAGTATTAATGTGTCCTGAAGTAAAGTGAAACAGCTGTACGTCGTGTTTGCTGGCCTCACGGATCACGCACCTGCCAGTCAGCCAGTCAGTCAGTCAGCACGTAACCTTAAAGGGTTAAACAAATGACGCACAGCACTACTACGGTTACAGAAAAGTTTACGCGGTTATAATTCACTTACCCTTTAATACGTTTTGGTTGCGATTATCACCCGCTATTAAAAAAATAAAATGTTTTGAATGAGAAGCTGTAATTTAGCCGTGGTGGGATGAATTTTGGCGTGGCGCCCCGCCATGGAAGAATGAATGTAGCGGAAACCATGCGATCACTAGCTGATGTTAAATAAAAGTGTAAAGGGCATCTAAAACATTTTGAGCTTGTCCACTTGTTTAGCGAAATCACATATAGTTGAAGTCAGAATTATTAGCCCCTCTTTGAAATTTGTTTTCTTTTTTAAATATTTCCTAAAAGATGTTTAACAGAGCAAGGAAATTTTCGCAGTGTGTCTGATAATATTTTTTCTTTTGGCGAAAGTCTTATTTGTTTTATTTCAGCTAGCATAAAAGCAGTTTCTAATTTTTTATTCAACATTTTTATTCAACATATCAAAATTATTAGCCCCTTTTAGCTATTTTTTTCCGACTGTCAACAGAACAAACCATCGTTATAGAATAACTTGCCTAATTACCCTAACCTGCTTAGTTAACCTAATTAACCTAGTTAAGCCTTTAAATGTCACCTTAAGCTGTATAGAAGTGTCTTGAAAAATATCTAGTCAAATATTATTTACTGTCATCATGACAAAGATAAAAGACATCAGTTATTAGAGATGAGTTATTAAAACTATTATGTTTAGAAATGTGGTGAAAAAATCTGCTCTCCGTTAAACAGAAATTGGGGAAAAAAATAAACGGGGGCTAATAATTCTGACTTCAACTGTATGTGATCAAATGCATTTTAAAAGAGGGTATACTCTCCACCAATTGGATGTAAAGTTGATGTGAGCTATCAAGACAGGAATAGAACTCTTCCATCTAAAATTATAAACTTCATTTGAATCTGAAATCTAGATTGCAACACAAATCAACAGAATTACAGTTTTGAGATGGAGAAGAAACAAAAGCTACTGCTGTACAATTATGCAACCTAATATAATTATTTCTCAGGCCCTGTACCAAATAGCACACTCCAGACTTGTGGACTTCCTCATAGCCTTTTGACGACATCATTACTGCAACACTTAGGGACATGAATCCGGGATGAATTTAGGGACTCTATCGTACGATTGGAACTAGGAAAGGTTATCTTCACCAAGTGAAAACACAGATACATTGTCTATCAGTTGATCCCTTATATATCTTACTCACAGACAGATCAGCTGATAGATGTGGTTTTCAAACACTCCAGTGTTTGTGTCATTGTTCGCACTTGGTGAACAGCAAGTCAGTAATATTTGTTGAGCTTTTTCTTTTAAAAAAAGGTAATTAACAGCGCTCAAATGTTACCTGGAAATTGACAAATGTGCACCTTTTAAAAAAGGTACCAACTCATTGACAGCTCTTGTATCTTTATTTTTTTTATTTTAAGTATATGGACACATGCACTTAGCAAAAACGCACAATTTAAGGCCATGAGACAAAATATGAGAGGCCATGAGACTGTCATCAGTATGAAATTTGCTGTCTGGGACAGGGCTACAGTATATAATATTGAAAGATTAAAAAAACAACATAAATATAGTGTAAATGTGTAAACAATGATGTTTTAATGCAAGGTGTAAGCTTTGTTTTTGCTTAATTTTGTTCAAAATGACAACACACACGTTATGATTTTCCTTGTAGTATATTGGGGCCTTAATGCTGCTGCTTATTGCATGTTGCATGTTTGGTTTGGGAGAGAAATCATGCCATCCTGTCATGTGGGGGTTGAGACAGACCTCAGAGCAATAATTCAACAATGGGCTTCCACAGAGTGCTACTGGCCATTCACAGATGCCGACGTTTTCCCAATCTTCTTTCAAAATCTTTTTTTTCAAATCTATTCTGTTTACATGAAATCTTGTAAAACACTCATAACTTGTCTATCTGGGACTAAAGGATCTAAATCCCTGCATAAATTAGATGTTTTGGATGTCTATTTTTAGGTACAGTGTAAGCCCGGAGCTAGATAAGATCGCATTGGCGTGACATGCTGATAATCATAAGTCAGAACACTACCCGTCCAGGCAACAGTCTCCAGAGTTATGGGAGAGATTACACTCCACCACAGTATGGATTGAGATTACTTCTCTTTTTTTTCTGTTCTTTTAAGTTGCTGGTTTGGTTTAGTGAATGTCTAGGGGATTTTTACAAATGAAGATCCCTGTCTCACTTCACATCCTGTGCTCTACCTGAATCTCTATTTATACTGTATGTTTTATATTTGTGCCTTAAAGCTACACATATGGACTGTGCAATTCAGATCTAAGCATTGTGATCATTCTGGGATCAGTGTTATATACTGAGCTTTTTCCTCTGTAAGCATTTAAAGCAAACTTTTTTTGCAATTTGTTTTATTACAAAGGCATTGTGTGATTCTGAATAAAAAAGTTAAATATTTCGCTTTTGCTCTTTTGATTAGTTAAATTATAATAACGATGACTTTTGGCCCTCTAGAGGTTGAAACAGGTAGAGAACTACTTGCAGCAGCGGAGGAACATGGTTTTGGTAAGTACAGTATGCAAGTTGTGATGTGGCTCCGCTATACATTCTTGGAAGTTCTTAGAGTTATTTTTGCAACTGTAAGTTTCTGTAACGATTTAGTTTGATTAGTAATAGTCACAAACACCATTGTTATTATATTTCATTTAATTGGAATATCAAATAGACGTAAATGTTTCATGTTCATGAATAAAATACCTATATAGAAAAAATAGCAGAGAACTGAGCAGTAGAATGTGAATAATATGAATGTGTTTGTGAACCAGATGTCCACTGTAAACAACCACTGTAAAGCACCCCCAGTTTTTTATTACATATTCTTCAGGACACAAAAAAATTGACTTAAAATGTTAGCACCCAATGGAAACATCTGAAATCTTTATTTGAAAAACGCTGACAAGCACATACCAACTTCATCTGGAGTAAAGTAAGCATCACAAAGCAATACATTTAGTTTAAAATCTCATTTTCTTGGTTCAAACAGAAAACTGGCTAATCTGTATGTTTTTATTTAGGGGTCAGATGTCTCACCTTGAATGCAGACAACAGAAAACAGCTGTAATAAATATACAGCTGTAGTAAATATACAGCAGACTGGGCGAGTTTTCAATGGGGAGTTCTGTGTAGGCTGAAGTAATGATGCACTGTGGTGAGTGAAACTGGACACCGCATCATGTCATGTGAAAAGGGTCTATCTCATTTGAATTTAAAGTGACAGTCATCAAAACAGCATAATTTAGATAAAAGCCTAAAAAGGGAAGTTTCAAAGAGTTATAAAAATTATTTGTGGGATATTTTGAGCTGAAACTTCACATACACTCAAAAAACAACTCATTGGATGAACTCAATTTAATTTTTTTTAGCACCAACTAAAAAAAAAAAAAACTATTTACACAATTAAATGCAATTGACTCATTCATTTTCTACCACCTTGCCGGGGCCGGGTCCCGGAAGCAGCAGTCTTAGGAGAGAACCCCAGACTTTCCTCTCCCCAGGCACTTCCTCCAGCTCCTCCGGGGGATCCCGAGGCGTTCCCAGGTCAGCCGAGAGACATGGTCGTTCCAGCGTGTCCTGGGTCTTCCTAGGTAGGTGTCCAGGAGGCATCCGAAACAGATGCCCCAGCCATGTCAGCTGACTTCTCTCAATGTAGAGGAGCAGCGGATCTACTCCGAGCTCCTCCCGGGTGACAGAGCTCCTCACCCTATTTATAAGTGTGCGCCCTGCCACCCTGCGAAGGAAACTCATTTCAGCCGCTTGTATCCGAGATGTTGTCCTTTTGGACAGGACCCAAAACTCATGACCATAAGTGAGAGTAGGAACGTAGATTGACCGGTAAATTGACCTTCTTCACCACAACGGACCTGTACAATGGCCGCAACAAAATCCCACAATACTTGAACTCCTCCACCTGGGGTAGGGACTTTTCTCCAATCTGGAGATGGCAAACTACCTTTTTCCAGTGGATCACCATAGCCTCGGACTTGGAGGTGCTGATTCTCATCCCAGCCGTGTCACACTCGGCAGCAAACCGCCCCAGTGCATGCTGAAGGTCCATGTTCGATGAAGCCAACAGAACAACATTGTCTGCGATTAACAGAGATGAGATCCTGTGGTCCCCGAACCGGACCCCCTCCAGCCCAAGGCTGTGCCTTGAAATCCTGTCCATATAAATTATGAACAGAATTGGTGACAAAATGCTGACTTATTGCCGGCAATGCGAACCAAACTCCTACTCTGTTCATACAGGGACAAGACAGCCCTTAACAGTGCGCCTCTGACCCCATACTCCCAGAGCACCCTCCACAGAATGCCACGAGGGACACGGTTGAATGCCTTCTCCAAGTCCACAAAACACATGTGGACTGTTTGTGCATACTCCAATGAACCCTAGAGTACCCTGGTGAGGGTAAAGAGCTGTTCCAGTGTACCATGGCCCGGACGAAAACCGCTTTGTTCCTCCTGGATCCTAGGTTCAACCAATAAGGTTGAAAATTTCAACACTTAAATGCAATTGAGTTGGTCCAAAATGATTTTATCAAATAAAAGTTCTAATACATTTGTATATTTATTTAACTTGAACTCAAAAGTCTGATAATATCATGTATGTCAATTGGGCGTCACACATTTCAAAGTATCTTGATGTTGTCCTAAATGAACATTTATAAGCCTATTTTGTGAGTTACATATACAGTTAATTGAGACTGATCTCAGAACTCATTTTAGGACAGTTATTGCTCACCGAGCAAAGCAACAAACTGCATTTTTGCTAATTAAGCTGCCAACACCCATCACATGGATGCTTCTGCAAGATGGTGATCTCAAAACTCAGAGTCTTACATGAAACTCTTCTAAATCTTCAAACTGAAGTGAAGATTAAACTCTAACAAGTCTTTCTATTAACTTTAAACATCTAAAATTACTATTATTGTCAACATTTTCTTCTCTTAATTCAATTCCACACAAAGCATACTGGGATCTACTAATATACAGGTAGTTGGACCAACACAATTCCTTCATGTTGTCCCAACACAAAATGCTTAAGTTAACTTAATGGTGGACCGATTTAAGTAGACTGAACATAAAACAAATAAATTGGCCATAGAAATGACAAGAATTGTGTTGGTTTAGCTCATTTTAAGCAGGTAGTTGAGCAAGCAGCAGTAATCATTATTTTGAGCGTACACTCTAGAGACATCAGGAACTTTAATAGGTCCCCTTTAAATCAGGATGTCAATATAATCAGTTTAATGAAATCCCTTGTAATATTCTTTCTTCATGTAAAATTGTTGGTTTGAAACGTTACAAAAAGCCCCACCAGACTTAGCATGAAGTGACTTTAATTAAAAACACATTTTTACAAGAAATATACAACAGAGAAATATACAAACATGACTACAAACACTACAGACTGACAGAGGAAACGTACACAAGCACATACATGAGGGCAAAGAGATTAAAAGTTAATTCGCTTTGGTCTATTCACAGTGGTTACACCTTCAAAATAGATATTTTTCATGTGTAAAAACGAATATTTCGAATATGTCAATGATATTACAATATGACGACTATTTACACGTGTGTTTCCATCAGGGCTATGAATGACATGTCAAGGAGGGATGCTCAGGACATTGTCCAGGGGTAAGCAAGCTCTTTTTGTACACTCATAACATATCTGTGCTACAGAGATGATTCTGACAATGAAAGGGACGATAAGCTGAGCAGGATGAGAAAAAAAACACGGTGAGCCAATTCCTCTGGTGGTTAGAAATGATCAAAATCAATACAAGATCAATCACAGTGAGCCATTCTGACAGGTACTGAAATGAATCATTTGGCATTGGATGAAAGGAATCCAAAAGTTATCATTACATAAACAGTGTTTGTTTTACTGTAGTATTGTATTGCTTTATATAAAAGGAAGCACTGATTAAAGAATGTGAACATGTATTGACTATAGGCTGCTAAAGAGAATCTGCAAAAATGCATAACAGACTATCTTTGGCTGAAACAGCTACATTTGAAGTCAAAGTTCCTCACGTTTTATTGTTAGATTTGCTCTTCCCTGATTACAAAGCCTTGTTTACACCTGGCATTAAGATGAATTATCTGATCACAAGCTGCAATGATAAATACAAGTGTAAATAGGGGCTGAAGTGTTTTGAGCTTGTCCATTTTCGGCTTTTTCAAAGGCCATCAAACACATTCAGTCAGATTATCTAGTGTAAGCACTCATTGATTGAATGTGTTTAAGCAAGCATAAAAGACCACCTACTCTCTGACCTAATTCTTAAACATTAGAGGACATTGTTTGAGCATGAAGCCAGACAGGGTTTAAAACTGCTGTCTGATATCAAGTTTGGTTTAAAGTTGATTTGATTTGATTTATTTATTTTCGAACAGAAATATCATACATAAAATATCTTTAACAAAAAATACATTTCAACATGGTCGAACATGGAGCGGGATGAAGCACAAGCTTATTATTTTCCCACCCCATTACCACACATCATTCGTCTATTACTTAAACTTATTTCTTCTTTTACTTATCTCTCCTTTTTACATGAGACATATTTTATCCTTTTGGCATCTTTGACATATTATATGTTTGATTCCATTTGTACATTTACATTTTTTAACATAGACCCCAAAAAATACAAAGTACAGCAAATAGACATTAATTAAAATTTCATCATTCCTTTCTTATTTTATCCCTTTTTCAATCACCTTCATCATTATATTCCTTTAATAATATATGTTTATACAACTTTTTAAATTGGTTAATATCCTGACATTGTTTGAGAATCTGTTCCATAATTTCACACCACATGTAGGCATGCACAAGTTTTTTAAAGTTGTCCTTGTTTTCAACCTCCTAAAATGTTAATCTTCTCTCAGATTATATCCCCTTTGTCTTTCTTCAAAAAACTTTTGTATGCATTTCAGAAGTATTTTATCCCTAGCTTTAAACATAAATTGTGCTGTTTTAAATGTAACCAAATCATTGAACTTAAGTATCTTGAATTTAATAAATAAAAGATTTGTATGCTCCAAATACCCCACATGTTCTATCAGTCAAATTACTTTTTTCTGCATTGTACGTAAGGATCTTAAGTTAGATTTATATGTATTCCCCCAAATTTCAACACAATAACTCATATATGGCAATATAAGTGTGTTATATAATACAAACATTGATTTATTTTCCAGGATAAATCTTGCTTTATACACTATTGCTACAGTTTTTAGTAATTTTTTAATAAATAGTCATTTATTGGTGGTTTCCAACAAATTTTATGATCCAATACAACACCAAGAAACTTAATTGCAAATACTCTTTCATATACGTCATTATCAGTTTGTGAATCTATATTATGACTACTTTTTAATTTCCCAAATAACATAACCTTTCTTTTACTTATATTTAATGACAATTTGTTTGTCAAACCATAATTTCAATTTATGTTGAAATAACTCAACATAATCAACTCCATAATTTTTTATGTTTTAATCAACTCCATAAGTTATGGTAAATTATCCCCAGCACAAAAAAATATGTGTATCATCTGCAAATAAAATAAACTTACAATAAACAACTCTGATATCTTACACGTATCATGAATGTAAATTATAAACAATATTGGACCTAAAACTGATCCTTGTGGTATGCCACAATTTACATTTAGGTATGAATATTTATGGTTGCCAATTTCCACGAACAGTTGCCTATTTTTTAAATAACGTTTTAAAATATTTTATAACAAAAGAAGTACACAGAAAACAATTTTGTGTTTAACAGATGTCTATTAGACATCTAAACGTAGACAGCTTGGCTAAAACAAGGCTAAACTCGGGCTGTCAAAGAAAGTCTAATAGACATCTTAGAATGGCGCAAAACTAGACTATAATAGACAGACTTTATATGTGTAGTCATTCATTTCTGTCTATTTGACGACTAGTCTAGTTTTGGCCTATTCTTGGACGTCTATTAGATTTTCACTGACAGCCCAAGTTTAGCCTTGATTTAGCCAAGACGACTATGTTTAGATGTCTAATAGACGTCTGTTAAACGCAAAATTGTTTTCTGGGTGGTACTTTTTTTTTTTTTTGTTCAACTTTATTAAACAAAATATTTTATGTCTATTAGAAATCTTTTAAAAACAAAAAATGCTTGCTGGGTAGCAACAAACCCACAGTCTTCAGTATAGTTTTGCAGCTTTAAAACACCAGATGTGAATAAGATCTCCTTTGGTTACTTGTGAAAATGCATATACCAGGTGTAAACATGGCCTAAAAGTGGTCAGGTAAGTGGTTTTGCCTCTTTTTTTTACAGCACAATCAAAACTTATTATGTAATTATGCTGCTGTATATTGCTAACAAAGAACGCTCCGTGACAATATGCAAATGCCAGCTACTGTATGAAATACTGTATGAAGTGCTGATGGCAAATAATCCCGCTGGACAAAGTGTGGGAAATATGCAATTGATGTTTGTTAAACCCACTAACTTACTTGTGTTGCCACAAAATTACTTGAGGTGCTACATATAAAAAATATACATCATATATTCATATCTTCATTTATTTATATTCTGCTTTAAAGAATCTGTTCTTGTAAAAAACATAGTTTATATAGTGTATATATCCCTTTAACAAAGTGACCACAAAGGTTTGATTAGTAATTCTCAGATTGTATGCAAATCTAATATCTATGCGTTCATCAACTATGTCATTTACTGAGCAGAATTGGTTGGAAAATCCATCTAGTTGACTTGTGTCACACAACTCAATGCCAGACGGTCTGGCCACAGAAATGCTACGGTGTCATGCACACATGCTGTTCACTCTGTACAGTGTGCATGGCTATAGTCAAAAAGAAAAGAAAAAATATATATTGCCTCTATATTTGCTAGTTACATCTGCTAATATATCATCTAGTTAAAAAAATAACACTTCTACATCAATGATTAGTATCAAATGTAGTATAAGCAGCAGGGCTGTGAGATGAGAGGAAACGGTTCTTGCTGCATAGTGCCGTAAATGGCTGAGAAGAAATTAAACAATGCTACTGAAGACACCAGCACAGCTACAACAGCACAAATGAATGCAACAAAACTGCAGTTTTAGTGACCTTATATGAGGTGCTCACAAGCACATACAAATTCTTCCCATCAGTGTTAATGCTGGTTCAGTGGGCGAAGTTAGTAGTGTGCTCATTACAAGGTATGAGGAACTCCATGAAACCTTTGGCCTGCGTGCTGTAATTTCATCAGTTTTTAAGTCTCATATATCCATGTTCCACCATCAGAAACCAGGTGCTAGTTTAGAGTCAGTGCTATTGTCGGTTCGAAGCTGGTTCATCTGGTGAGCCTTCTAAGAATTGATTTGTTTTTCCACTAGAGCAGGGATGCCCAAACGTTTTCCTACAAAGGGCCAAAAAGCAAACTTGATTGAGGGCTGTGGGCCGAATATATAGCAAAGCGTATTTAATAAATTTGCCATGGGTAATTTCCTAATTCATTCTGTAATGTTTAGCAGCAACTAGAAAACATTACTTTAAATCATATTAAGGCCCAATCCCAATTCTATTTTTGTATCCCTTCCTCTTCCCTTTGGCCCTTCAAGTGTGTAGAGTGTGAAGGGGAAGGGCTTTAAAATGTACCCCTAAGAATTGGGACACCACTACAGCACCTGCACACGTCATCACATGTCATCACGATCTCTTGCTTCATATGAGATCAGACAATCGCTATTGCTGTAGTTATTCCAGTTGTGTTGTTTTTTGGTATTTATTTTTTGGCCATATTCATCTATGTAAACACACCAAAAACAACATTAACATTATAGAAGACACTGTAAGAAGCCCGTTCCCAGCCACTAGACTTTTCTGACAGGGTATTCGAGTGTCAGAATGCTGTGGGACTGCTATACAGGAGTTATTATTAGGGGATTATAGATAGCGAAATTTAGCGTTTTTAAAAAAAAAAATTTTTTAAAGCATGATGGTAAAACACGAACGCGGTTATGATTGTATTAAAACATGTGCTTGTTTGCTGTAAAAATTCATAACAATGACAAAAAAATACTAATTTGTGGATCTCCTCACTTCCAGGTGCAGCTATACTGCCGTTGTGGCTGGTGTATTCTGGGAAATTTTCTTACCCCTTGGTTTCGAGTGTGGTCCTGAAAAATCTCTGTTTGAAGGGCTGTCTACCCCTTCCCCTTAGCCCTACTCCTTCAAGCTAAAGAGAATTGGGACACCTCTACCCAATTAGGTAATTGAAAGGGCTAAGGCGTAGAATTACGATTGGGCCTTAGAGTCAGTGCTATTGTCGGTTCGAAGCTGGTTAGTCTGGTAAGCCTTCTAAGAACTGATTTGTTTTTCCACTAGACCAGGGATGCCCAAACTTTTTCCTATAAAGGACCAAAAAGCAAACTTGATTGAGGGATGTGGGCCGAATATATACCAAAGCATATTTAATAAATTTGCCGTCTGTAATATCCTAATTCATTCTGTAAAGTTAAACAATAACTAGAAAACGTTACTTTAAATCATATTACCTAATGCAGTACCATTTTAAGATGTTATAATGTACTTATTATGGCAAAAACATTTATAATTTTCATTTAATTATAATAAATTTCATAATTTCAATTTCATTTATAACACAATGGAGTTCAATGCTACAGTAGTCGAGCTGCTCCTGCCTTTACCTTTATTTACCTCTACCTCTATCTGTCAAGTGACAGTATTTACATTTTATAAGTCTGATTCACTTACAACATTTAATTGAATCATTTTTATTACGTTACAGTGAATTTGAAATGACAATCTCTGTCAAAGGCATTCACCCCAAACACCGTCTCCCCGTTCTCCCTCTTTTCTCAGATGGGATGGTGGGCCAAATCAACAGTAAGCATGGGCCAACTTTGGGCATCTCTGCACTAGAGCCACCATAGAGCCAGAGCTGATGTCACTGCATATGTTTCATCTTCCCCATCAACAACAATGGGGAGGTGCCAAATACGGCATCTATATTGCGATGCTAATAAATTTGCAAACCTATATCGGAATTCAACCAATTGATACAGTGTGCTGTAGATTTTATAGATGGAGATTACAAGTGATGATAACATGTTTATGTAGCGCACCGTAAATTGTATAGATTGAGAATACAAAGATTGAGTAGACAGACATAGATGCGATAATGTGTTCAATATTATATTGTGCTATTATTTCAAATATGGTGTGCAAAACATTTTCTTTTCATCTTCAGCTTTTTATGCAAGCGATTGTTTCTTCTAGCCCAACAATATTTTGGTGATACTTAGGCTAAGTTCAGACTGCATGATTTTAGCCCTGATTTTGACTCGCCTACAAGTTTTGAGAGATCGCAGACAAATGCCTGAAAGCACAGGCAAATCGGTGCTCATTCACATGAGTGACAATCGCACAGTATGAACTATCAAAGATGCCATCTGAGAGAATCGCAGATGAGTTGCTGACAACTGTGAGATATTTGGCATGCTAAATATCTGGAGCTGTCTGCGATTCAAATCATGCCGTGTGAAATGTGTTCTGACTGTAAATAACATTGCCGATCACCTACAGCCAATCAGAGAGCAGCATACACTAGTATGGGTATCTGAAGGCCAGCGGGAGGTTGGTGAAGAAGTTAAAAGCGCTCATTTACAGTTTATGTGGACTCAAGAAATGTAGGAAAAACTAGTGTAAATTTAGCAGGAGCATCTGTGTCTGTTTGACGTGTCATCTGAGCAATACCACAACTGGGTCGAAAAAGAAAAAAAGTTGAGGAGAAATTGCTAATTCCCTTCAAAGCCCGGTGAGTAAAATAAGTACATTTTCTACCCCATTAAAGGCTTCTTTATCATTATGTAGTTAATAACAAAAGATTATGTGACAAATGTGACCTCGCACTGTTTCTATGTCACTTCTTACGTGGGTTTGGTTGAGACCGGCGATTCTTCCTATAGTAAAGTCATGCATTGTGAAACCCTGTCACCGATCTATCTTGCAGTGCAAACACAGCACTGACAACACTAACCCAGATAGTCATGCAGAGTGAAAACATCTGTGACACAACTACTTTGAAAATCGTGCAGTCTAAACGCAGCATTAAGTACCACTGTCTTGGTTTAGAGGTGGTCATATGTGTGGCAAAAGATAAAGAACTGATTTGGATCTAGGCTCTGAACCAGCACTGGAACTGCCTTGGTTTAAAAGGGGTTAAAGTCATTGTGTTTTTCATGTTTTGCCAAGTCTTTTTTGTGCGTAAGTTATTTAGTTCAGCTAAGGAGAAGATTGTAATTAAGGCTGCCAATCAATTTTAACTAGAAACAAGATGTTATATTATTGTTGCAGTATTGAATAGACACTCCTAAAAGTATTATATATATTCTCTTGTTAGTTCTATATAAAGATAAGCCTTTCATTGTCTGCAGCCCACAGTAGCCAATTTTATTTAGCAGTTAGGCTTGACAAGCAGTTCCAGGTAGTTCACAAAAGATGCATTCTAGCATGCAATGTTACAAACATCTTTGGCTTGCTGTCACATCTTGCGGTTCATTTCAACCTCTTGTTGTTCAGAATGGTTAAAATGCATCGTTTGTGAATTTCCTGTGGGAAAATTGCCTATTATATCAATTCTGTTTTGGTCAAGAGGTGATTTAAATGTGCCTTTTTTTAATTGAGCTAATTAACAGCACTAGTGGTACTAGGAACAAAGCACCATCTTTGAGTACATCCTTCCCTTCACCAGTGGCACCAATTAACTGCAGGACACAGTAATTGTACATTCATCTGAGGTCCCTCACAGGTTTCTGAGGCAGGAAGTGATCATAAAGATGTCTAAATACAAACATTCCCTGTTTTATTGGCCTCTGTGGACACGTCTTTATCATACGTCTATTTGAAATAGTATATAGAAGCATGCCAAATGACACTGCAGTGAAGAAGACTGGTGCTTCTTACAAGCACAGTGGAGATGTGGGTTAGATTTCAGTGGCAGTTATCTCTTCAAAATGGATCTCGTTGCTACGCATGTCAAACTCCTCCATGTCCCTGTTTTCGAGCTCCAGACTAAGTTCCCTCATCACACGCTCAAGGTCGCGGTTTCTGCGGTACATCTGGATGTAGTTCTGCTGCAGCTGCTTCTGGTAACGAATCACCTTGTCTTTTTCTTCCTGCCACACCCTGCGTTCATCCTCAAAGCCCTCAAGCTGGTCTTCACTTCGTCTCCTCTCGTACATCAGCTCTGCCCGGAGGCGGTCCACCTGCTGACGAAGACCATGAAGCACATCTACGCTCTGGCGCTGTGCCTTTGCTTCATCACTCTCATATACAAGAAGTTGCTCTTCACTGCTGTTGTCCCGGAAAGCAGGGCTTATCCCATGACCAATTCCCCCACGGCTTTGGGGGAGTGGTAAGCTCATGCATTGGCCCTTAGAAGGAAGAGTTTGGGGTGTGGGCACAGCCATAGCTTCTTTAAGACGAAGGGACTCTTCTTCCAAACGACCCATCTTCTCCCGCAGGAGCTCAGCTTCACTTTTACGGCGTTGCAACTCATTTTCGCAAACCTCCAGTTCAAGTGTGCGTGTGCGAGCTGTGGCATGGGCTTCTTGAGAGCGAGCCTGGCTAGCTTGAAGCTCAGAACGAGCCTCTCTCAACTGGGCCTTCAAAGCAACAATTTCATTGGCCTTCTGGCCAAGATCTGCCTGCACATCCTTCAACTGCTGTTTCAGCAAAGAGATCTCCCCTGATTTCTGACACACCTGCAACACAGAAACATTCATTTTAAAACCAGCTGAATGTACTAGTCATTTATATGTCCACACAGCAAAAAGGTCTCACCTCCCACTTTGTCTCCTCTAGACGAGGGCCAAGTTGAGTCTGCTCCCTCTCAAAGGAGGCACATCTCTTTTCCAATGCCTCCCGTTCCTGCAGCAGTTGGGAGAAGTCCTCCTGTAATTTCTTTTTCTCCTGCTGCAGTTGAAACACCTGCAACTGTAGAACTTGCTGAGCACGTTGTGCCTTCAGCTGCACCTGCTTCATTTTTGATGCACAGCTCTGCCGAAGATCCTCCATCTCTTGCTCACAGCGCTTTTGTTTCTCCTCATACACCTGCATTGACAATACAGATCATTTGAGTTGCATTGTATATGATTAATTCCTGTCAAATTGTACTAATAACTGGTAGAAATCTAGGATCATTACCTGACATATGGCTGCCTCATTTTCATCCAGGTTGTCCCTGAGTTGCTGCAGCTCCAAGTCTCTTTCCCTCAGCTTCTCTTCAAGTTCCCGAATGACACCTTCATATCCCTCTCCTGGAGCTGGGGAGCGGCCACATGAACCGCTGTCTGAGAGGGGCTGGCCACGCCCACTTAAAGACCCTGTACTCTTACTGGATGAGGATCGTCCACTGTCAGAGTTAGAGTGTCCATGGCCAACACCAGAGCGTGTGGTTTCTATGTGCCCGTTAGGTACCTCACTCTGTGTCAGGCTGTACCCTGTGCTGCTGTAAGTTGGTAGGCTGGAGAGGGAGTTGCGGCCTGAGTCTGACATAGTGCAGGATTGGCTACTCCGTGCATTGCGTCCCCCACTGTATGAGTTGCGCTTCTCCTGACAGCCTGTTCCAGTGCCAGGAAGCAAGAGGTTGAGACTGCCCTGGCTTTCAGACAGACTGCCTCCTGATCTTGGAGACAGGTACTGCACAGAGTTGCGATTCTTCGGCACAACAGGCTTAAAGGCAGTGGGCCGGATCAGTATTTTCTCCATACTCTGTCATCAAAAGTAAATGGTTAATCTTACCTCTATTTATAACTAAAAATGTTCTACAAAATTGCTAACTTTGCATAAGAATTCTCTAATGCTCACCAAGTATTTATTAATCAAAAATATAGAAAGACAAAATGGCAAATCTTTTGCCATTGTTTTTTGGTGCTTAGTTTTTTGGCAAACCTTTTTTCAGATGTCATTTCACATGTGTATCTAAACAATATTGAAGGCATTAAACCTCCAAGAACACCATCTCTTAGTGTTGTAAGTGTAATGAGGTATCATTGATTAAATGTGTACAGTGAGTGATGGCATATTGATGCATTGCAGTATTTAAAGGCTCTCCTTCTTCAAAGCCTAATAGATGTGTGAATTGAGCATCAGCAAAGCCGCCATTCTTTATCCTAAAACAAATAAATGATACCTCAACAACGAAACAGTGGGTAACATTTTAAAGAGGAGGCTTTAAGAAATGTCCTGGGTTTAAACACTGTTAAATTAACTAAAACAGTTTTTACAGTAATGTTCTTTTGAAAAATATCTGCATGATACCCAATAATAAAAATCAAGTGTATTTCTAGAAATAATTTTACAGTGCATCCCTTCATTTTTTTTTTTTTTGAGGAAAACGTTCATTTCATAGTATCTTTCATGTGTCATGCAAAAACAGCTTCATACATAAGAACATCTAAATAAGCAGTAGGAAGTGATTTTGTCATATAAGAAAATGTACTATTGTATAATCAGGGAGGCCAGGTCTTTGTAACAAACCCTGCCTGATTGCGTTCTTGGTAATTGCATTTTGGTTCACTTTATATCTAAATATTTAAAAATTGTTACTAATTTACAATTTATTGTATTATTTTTGCTTTCAAATGTCAACCGATCAACTCCAAGACTTACCTTTTCTAGCCTGCCTGACACTGGGACAAGTTTGGGCGGAGGTCCACCGATGTTACCATTCATGCCTCTGTTATCAGGAGGTTCTTCGGTATCACTGGATGGGCTGCATGTGTTCACGTGATTATCATTCCAATCGCCCACTGGCTCATCACTCAAATAGCCATAATTGCCATTGCCAGCCAAGATGAGGGCAGAAGACTTGTTTTTAGCGGGTAGAGGAGGCTGACTGGTCAGAAGCTGCTCTTGTGAGCTGGAGCTGCGCAGCGTGCCCTCTTGTTGTCGAAAACAGCTTGTAGCTGGTGTGGGTTTGCGATACCTGGCACCAAAGTCACTGGCGGCTCGACAGTGGCGCTCCTGGTAGGTACGTCCAGAGATGAGGCTGCTGACAGAACCCATGGTGCCTGTGGCATCAACAGTGGGGGAGTGAGATGCTGAGCAGCACTGCTGGACGTCAGTACTGGGCTTTGGGTGATCAGTGGGTACAGGCAGTGCCTGAACTAGAGCCATGGTGAACACGCGCCCAGGACACACGCTCTGTAGAGAGAAAAAAAGTGGACAAGGAATAAAGATTTTGTAAATGGCATGAATGTCATTTATCCTGTAAAATAGATTACTTTGTTGGTCATGTAATTACACCAGCTTCATCATTTTGAAAAGCACAAGAATGTTGATGTCACAGCTTAAACTATCACTGTACTCAGAGTACTGCCACAGTTTGCTTTTCAAAAATACACCTTTGTATCTTGATGGGTCTTCTCAACAGGTAGTTTGTTATTTTGCACTGCCTAACGGTGACAAGATGATCGAATTTTTTTTGTGTGTGTGGCATTCAACAATTTTAGCAACTACAGGATGCAGCATACTGCTGATCAAGTGTGCATAAACTGTTGTACATGTATTTTTAAAAAATGTCGGTGTTTCATGTGGATTGCGATCAGTTAATCAACATTCTCTTACATTGGGTTAGACCAGAGGTTCTCACCAAGTACCAAATCAGAAAAAAATTGTCTCTCCAAATAAATACAGCAGCATAGTAGTAACCCAATTAAGTAGCTACAGCACTGCACAGTTCAAAAGTGTGGCAGATTAGTTCTTATTATTATGAATATTTATTATCATCAGCCACTTTAAACATAATAAATAGTTTGAACATTAACACTGTACTGTGCTTACAGGTAAAAAGAAATAAACCGTCAACGTTTAAATGTGCTTTTAAAAGTTAATCAAAACCGGCACTGTTCTTAAAAAGTGAAAAGAAAACTGCTGTACTTAAATGTAAAGCATTAATATAAAATAGCCTATTCATCAAAACCTGGAAATGTTCCTTGGAGCTCAAACATATAAGCTACATATCATCATATTCATATATGAACTCTTCTTGATAAATTTTTAAATATATGATGCATGTATAGATGACTTATTTGTTTATCTTTGAAATCTAAACATAAACTTGTATTTTAGATATATGAATTGGATTTACATATTTAAATTAGAAATGAAATCTGCTTACTGTGTGTTAGAGTAGGCTATGTGTGTCAGAAAAGCAAGCGATTAAACTATACCTGTCAACATTGGGATATAAAAATGCGGGATACGCCCCCAACAACTGTTACAAATATGGGGAGGAAATTAGCTTCAAATGATAGAATACATAACAAACATTAGAAAATTTAAAATAAAATTACAGGTTTAGCCTAATAAAGGTCAATTGACTGATCACACTGGTGTCATCGTATTCGTCAAAAGGTTAAGTGTTCATTTTTTTTACTTTAATTATTCAGTGATTCCTCCGCGTACCACTAGAAGGAAGCCACTTGTGGAACACGTACCACAGTTTGAGAACCACTGGGTTAGACCATACTCTAATGTTGCCACAGAAAGAGGTCATTGTTATTAAAGGTGCTCTAAAAAGAAAATATACCCAGTTCAGTATGTGGAAATGGCCATACCGTGCATCTCAGACACCACTGTGCCGTGTCATAAGGAGATCACCATTCAAAACACAGATTGATATGTTGCAAATAGGATCATTAATGTGGATGTCCTAAGCTACGTTTTGATAAATTCCTCCCTTATTTTTAAGTGTATTAAAGTTTATATTAGATGTACTATGTATCTAGGACACTTCTTTTGAAAACAGGAGATGCAACAAAGTCAAGCCAGCCACAGTTTGTTTTCCATATTAATAAGCGACAACTTCAGCTCATCAGAACACAAAATGATTGCACAGTACTTTATACAGTCTATGGATATACATTTATTCAGCGCCACCCCAAAGAGGCATGACCAGGGGTGTTGCTAGACCCCATTTACTGGGGCACGTGCCCTAGTATAAATTGCCAGTGCCCCAGTAAATGCTTTGAGATACGACTTACTTTATATGCAAGTGTATTTATTAAGAGTGATAATCCCAGAATAAAGACGTTATTCTCTATGTGCAACCAAACCAACTCTGATGAAAGAAATGCAGTTTAATCAAAGAACAAACTGAGCGTGTGCTGACGCGCCGCTCTGCTCCCAGTTCGGTTGTGAACATGCACGCCGAAAAAATAGCCGCGCTGCTCATGCGTTGTAAAACAGGCACGCAGTGAGTTTTGCAAGTCGACAAAGCAAAGTTTAAATAATATGATGGTGATCTTATTTATACTGCATGGCTCCTAATAGGTTTTTTGTTTTGGTATGAAGCAGAAAGGAGGGATGAAGTCAGGGAGGTTAGTAAACCTAATAAACCTAATTCTCAGTCTTGAGTCGGGTCTAAGACAACAAACAACAGATAATTCTATAAAACATCTTTTGAATCTTTTCAATCTTCTATTGAATTTCATTCTTATAAAATTAATATTCATGCAAAAGATATTTTTAGATAAATTTAAGATTTAAATTATCTTATTATTAATTTATCTTATCTTATCATCACTCCAGTTGTGTTTTTAGATGGTTTCCAGTTACGTTTAGGATTAATTTCTGTTATTTATTTAGAATAATAATTGGATAACAACAATAGTACTGCTATATATATATATATATATATATATATATATATATATATATATATGGTGCTGTGCCCCAGTAGAGCTTTATGTCTAGCAACGGCCCTGGGCATGACGTATGTTTAAATGTATTTTTTGTCAATACATGTAGACTGCTGAGTAATGTGTTTAATGCACATTTAAGCATCTTGTCTTATCCATCAGCTCTTACTGCATTTTTTGAAGTCAAAGAATAGCAACACTTTATTAAACATCTTCTGTTTATGCAGAGATTGATATTATTTCCTGGCTTTATAACTTCAAAAATAAAAAGACACCTCTGTCACGACTCAAGAGCAAAATAGGTTACTCTGTATGGTGTTTTGTATTAGAAAGCTCTTTTACTCCTGTTTGTGTGTGTATAGGTGTGTATTGTTCCAAATATGGTCAATAAGGACCTTTTGATTCTAGGGTGATTTTTGCATATAATACAATTTCTGAAGAACTTACCTAAGCCACATACATCCTATGTAGATATCAGAGAACAATTGAACTTATTGAATCAATGCAGCATATGGCACCTTTAAAAGTTCGTTCAAAATTAAATGTTTGTGGCATTTTCATTGATTCCATCTACAATGCACACATAACTTCACACAAGTTGAAAAACAAATTGCACAATAATGATAGCGCTCTTTGCAGGGATCGAACAAACAACTTTTAGGTTTCTACCTCTTTAAGTTATCCACGTCACCAAAATGATTATTGTTCTAATATTACATATTGTAACTTTAAAGGCCACAACATAAAACGAAAGTTCTAAAAAAAAGGGCGAGCAAGCATTAGCAGCACGTTGCATATCTTGTGAATCAGTGTATTAGAGTTTAATTCACAGATGGGCATTGAAGGGTATATATTTAGTCTGCTGTTGTGTGTTAGGAGCAGCCTCGCCATGTGGAATAATCTGCAAAGAGCCTGCCAGTCCAATCAATTACACACACCCTCAGTGCACTTCAAAAAACACTCCGATGCACTTCAAAGAGCCACATGCAGGAGAAACAGTCCTAGTTGCCATGAGAGATCAGACCGTCCTGTCTGCATTGGCATCTCAATGACCTCTCTGCCACAGGGACAATCCAGTAAAGAGAAGACCAATCTGACTCAAACTTCTCAGGACATTCCTGTTCTAGGATAGGATAGGATAGGATAGGATAAACTTTATTTGTCCCCGAGGGGAAATATGTCTTGGGCAAAAAAGGTGCTACAATATTGCTCTAAACAGACAATAAAAAATAAATAAAACAAAACAGTTAAGACAAACAATTAAGAACACACATTGTTTACAGAATAAGATTGTATACAAGTATAAATATATAAAATACAGAACCCAGTCAGGTGCTAATGTACTACAGGTGCAGTGTTATTGGTAGAAATCAACGGTTTTATCGAGGTAGGAACAAACGAAAGCTTCAGTCTATTGGTTTTGCACATTGGCATTCTCAGTCTTTTTCCTGATGGTAACAGCTGATATTCACTGAAAAGAGGATTTTTGGAATCAGCACTAATATGTATGGCTCTTCTCATAACCGCTTGTCCATATAGAGTCTGAATGGGCTCGTATTGTTTTATTCCTTTAATTTTCATGGCTGGTTTTTGAATATGAACCAATTTATTTTTTCAGTTGAACAGACAGGTTTCCAAACCAGACTGTGATTCCATAGCGAATAAGACTCTCAAACATAGCTCGGTAAAAAACAAGCAAGATATTGCTGCCCACCCCATAAAATCTCAGCCTTCTTAAAAAATAAAGCCTCTGTTGTAGATGTGTGTATAAGCTCTCAACGTGTGTTCTCCAACAAAAAACACTGTCCATATGGAACCCCAGGTATTTGTAAGATGTAACTTGCTGTATCACTGTGTCTTTAATAATCACAGGCCTGTGTTCAGAAACACTTCTTGGGTCAAGGACCATTTCTTGTTTCTTTTTTTACATTTAACACAAGACAGTTCTTATCACAGCGCTGAATGAAATGATCGATTTCACTGTGGTAGGATGGTAGATCCATGTCTGTGTGTAAAAGACTTAAAATGGCAGTATCATCAGCATATTTCATAATATAGTTGTTAAAATGTGTGCTCCTGCAATCATTCGTGTACAAAGCAAAAAGCACAGGCGATGAAACACAACCTTGTGGCACTCCTGTATTACTATATCTGACCTCAGAAAGCATCCCATTGACCCTGACCTGCTGAGCTCTGTTACTTAAAAAAAAAAAGAGTAAAACCATTTAATTAAGAAAGTACTGACACCCATGTCATGCAACTTCTCCAAAAGTAGATGTGTCTGCACTGTATTAAATGCTGAACTAAAATTAACAAATATAATATGAGCATAAGCTTCAGTATTCTCAAGATGCTTGGACACAAGATGAACAATGCTAAGAGTGGCATCCTCAGTGCTCTTATTCTGCCTAAAGGCAAACTGACATGTGTCTAAGAGTGGCTCTACCTCTTTTTCAAGCAATGAGGTTACAAATTTCTCAAAACACTTCATAACATTGGAAGTTAGAGCCAAGGGACGAAGGTCATTATTAGCTCTAGCACTAGGTTTTTTAGGAATTGGTGTTATATAAGACTTTTTCCACAGAGCTGGCACATTGTGGGTATTTAAAGATTGTTAAAATAAAGGACACCATGCTACTGCAAGCTCTTCAGCACAGTTTTTTAACAAAAACACTGGTAACCCATCTGGCCCTGTAGCCTTATTGGTGCGTAAGCACCTAAAGATGCTTCACAACACTTGGGTCTACATCTACCCAGGGGGTATCTTTAGTATCAGGTAATAATTGTAACATGCTATCACATTTTTCTTAATCATTTTGTGTCTCAAATCTCAGATGAAAGTCGTTTAACTCATTTGCTCTTTGTAAACTCTCCAATGTTGTAACATGTTTCTTAGCAGGGTTCATATTAGTGACCAATTTCATTGTTCACAGCTTCTGTTCACTCATCCACATGCCACCCCCCCACATGCCATTTCAGCTGATGTTTAAATTCTGATGAAGTCAAGGTAGCATACTTCGACATGGGAGGACAGCATTTCTGTTGTCCCAGCCTTCCCGCACCATCTATCACATTGTGATTCTGCAGAGGCCTGTTTCCGTTTATGGGGTAAAACTGCATTTTTCAGTGAATACCTGATGGTCTTAGGAACTTGAATTGTCATCCTCATATTAAAAACCAGTCCAAAGTTTGGATTTATTTAACGTAAAATATTTAAATTTTCCACATTTTATCCACAGGAACAGCACCTGCCCATTTCAGTTCATTTGTACAAATACAGTGCATCCAGAAAGTATTCATAGCGTTTCACTTATTCCAAAATGGATTAAATTAATTTATTTCCTCAAAATTCTACACACAATACCCCATATAGACAATGTGAAAAAAGATTTTTGCAATTGTTGCAAATTTAAAAAATAAATAAAAAAGCTGAAAAATCACATGTACATCAGTATTCAAAGCCTTTGCTGTGAAGCTCTAAATTGAGCTCAGGTACATTCTGTTTCAACTGATCATTCTTGAGATGTTTCAACAGCTTAATTGGAATTCACCAGTGGTAAATTCAGTTGATTGAACATGATTTGAAAATGCATACACCTGTCTATATAAGGTGCCAGTGCATAAGCACAAACCAAGCATGAAAACAAAAGAATTGTCTGTAGACCTCAGGAGACCGCGAGAACAGAGAACGCGTCCTGTGAGAAATGAGATGCTACGTTCTTCCTGACGGTCACATGACCTTCACACATTTTTTATGGAAAATGATTTAAACATTACAGCATTAATATAACAATTTATTGTTTTTCCCCTTTTCACAATATATACTATGTATAAAAACTTTACAAATATCTGTTGCACAATACAAATAAAACAAATTTTAGTCTAAATTTCATCAAATAAACACCCTTAATGTGTTTATGCCTTTATTAAGATTTTCATGGTAATGTTTGCTTTCACAGTCTCATTTAGGGAAACTCCAAAGTTAATTAAGTTATATCTCCAAACTTGAAAAATACATCTTTATAAAATGCTGCGCTTCCCACTTCCTTTATTCAGCCGCAATGACTTCTGGGACTTCTCATGCGAGTTTTGCTCTCAGGTCTGCATCGATTTGTCTTCTTTCAAGAAAACATCCGGGATCTTTCATGCATCCTTCGTTCTTGCGGTCTTGAGTTTTGGAACTGAACTTTGGCAGTTGATGATGACGTTACACGAGAACACAAGGATGCAAGATCGCTGAAGAATGTATATTGGGAAACAGCCTGTGTCTCAGTACCCTTGCTCTAAAGGATAGACACCTGTAGAGGTTTGGAGGGTAGATTCTTCCTCTGTGTACCTCAAAACTCAGGGCTTCTGGTAGTACCTAGAATAGCAAACTCGAGTAAAGGAGGTCGAGCCTTCTCATTTATGGCTCCTAAACTCTGGAATAGCCTTCCTGATAATGTCCGAGGTTTAGAAACTCTTGCAGTTCAAAACTAGATTAAAAACTTATTTTTTTAGTAAAGCATACACAATGCAAGCGGTGTGATGCATGAAAGTGCTTCGTGCAAGTTTTTTGCATCCCGTTTATATACACTATGAACAACAGCTATGCTAATTATTCTCTTTATTCTCTATTTCTACCTGGGGATACTCATTCCGAGGCCTCCAGAGACTATGCAGTGCCACTGATGCGATCCAACACCTGTTAAGAGATGATCCCAAGGTTTCCACAGTCTGTCCACAGGCTGTATCCTGAACAGCTGCTGTGGTCATGGAAGAGTAGAGAGCATGAGTCCAGTGAGACTCCAGGGACAGACGAGTCTTCGCTGATGTCCAGCGTTCTCCAGCTTCTGGCGCCCAGACTGCAGCTCTGCACAAGATGTTTGGCCACAGGAAAAATGGTCGTGCCCGACTGAGCCTGGTTTCTCTTGAGGTTTGTTATCCTTCACTTTCGCCAATTGTTGAAGTTTTTACCTCGCTGCTGTCGCCACTGGCTTTCATGTTTAGGGACTTGTAGAGTGCTGCATCGATGGATTTGCTCTTCACTGTTTGGACTCCTAGCGGTGAATATTAAACCACACTGAACAGAACTGACCTGAACTGAACTAAACTGAACTTCAACTCTGAAAACTGAACTGATATTGTTTCAATTCACTATAATCTTTTATGTGAAGCTGCTTTGATATGATCTACTTTGTAAAAGCGCTTTACAAATAAAGATGAATTGAATTGAATTTTACCTTTTAAATAAATTGAAGTGAATATTGACATGGCAATAGCAATCTTTCTGTCAGAGCTGAGGAGAAGAATATTAATTATTAAAAGAAAGAAAATACTTGGACAAACAGTGCAGTGAATTAGGTTCAACTGAAAGTTTGAGAGAGAGAAGAAAGAGGGATAGCGTGACTCGCTGAGAGTAACAGTTTCCAGGGCGGCTTTCTTTGAGTGCTCACGCACATGGTTCCACTAACATGACTATCAGGTATTTCTACATCAGCGCTTCTTATAAAGTAAGCTCCTGCAGCCAATTCAGCACTCATACTGTACTGAGACTCAAACAATCAGTCCTTAATGCAAATATCTTACAAAAAGGTTTATACTGGATAAGGAGCATGAAGTGAGTGTATGTGTGTACAGTTCAGGCTTGGTAACATATTGAAATCCACTGTAGGGCTGATATGATTCCTCGAGTAATTAAAGTAACTTTGATTTAAAAAAATAAAAATCAAGGCTTTGCTTAGGCCCAAGGCTTTACATTAACACCCGCCAACCTGCCAAATGCGGGTAGATTTCAGTGGTGGTGGATAAGACAGACACTCCCACTAGCCACTTTGGCTGATTGAAAATAAGTTTCCCAGATAATAATTCTTAAAAGTAGGGTTCGACAATAAGGATGGTCCAATATGCACGCAAAGGCGTTCTTAGAATTGAGAAGCAACACGACTGACAAAAATAATTACCTTCGCGCGAGCAAAGCAGGTGAATACCGAATGAGACGATAATCACTCGCGCTAACAGCTGAGGTGATGCGCGGGACAGTTTATAACGCGTGCGCGCTCGTGTTTCCTTTCGTGAAGGAACTGTGTCTAGAAACACAACTGATGCAATCGGGATAAATTTGGTAAATTCTTCATTTTGAGCTCTGAAAAGTCATGTGAAATAAAAACTAAGTGTAATACTATGAAACCATGACCCATCTGCTCATGATTATTGAGCAAGCTCATACACGACACACAAAAAGTGAAATGAATGAGGAGGCATGTGGAGATAACGCAAAATCTAAATCAAGTAATTTCAGCATGTCAAAGTCATATTTATGTGTATAAAAAATATTTTCCCAACAATAAAATTGTGGCTAGTGAAAATGACGAGTGGCTAGTAATGTTGGAAAACTACTAGCCACAGTGGCTGGTGATCAAAAAAGTAAACGTCAAGCCCTGCTTAATCCCAATCCTAATTCTACCCCTTAGCCCTTCCCCTTACCCCTAAGGGTGTCCCAATTCTCTTTAGCTTGAAGGTGTAGGGCTAAGGTGAAGGGGTAGCTAGCCCTTCAAATGGAGATTTTTCAGAACAACACTCGAAACCAAGGGGTATTTCCAACACAATCTCACGGCAATTCGTAACTTTTTGATTTAGTGGCTAATTTGTACGATCTAATTCATACAATTTTGTACGATTTGCTCATCCCCCAATGACGGTTGGGTTTAGGGGTGGGGTTAGGTGCCACGCCTCCTTTTTAAAATCGTACAATTTCGTATGACTGAACTCGTACAAATTTGTACGAATTAGCCACTAAACTGACAAAATGTAAAATACTTATGTTTTCTCGTGAGATCAGGCTGGTATTTCCCAGAATACACCAGCCACATCGACAGTATGACTGCACCCGGAAGTAAGGAGATCCACAAATTAGTATTTTTTTGGTCATTATTACGAATTTTTACAACAAACAAGCACATGTTTTAATATATTCATAACCGCATTCGTGGTTTACCGTCATGTGTTTTTAAAAAAAAAACGTTAAAATTAAAACGTAAAATTTCGCTATCTATAATCCATAATAATAACTCCTGTACAGCAGTCCCACAACATTCTGACACTTGATGACACTCGAATACCCTGTCAGAAAAGTCTTGTGGCAGGGAATGTGCTTTACAGTGTCTGCTATAATGTTAATGTTGTTTTTGGTGTGTTTACATTGATGATTATGGCCACTGTGTAAATGCCAGTATAGATTAGATTAGATCGATTGATTGCCACATTAGATCGTTATGATAACATGATATATGCCTTCAGTGTTTTCCTAAAGATAAATACCAAAAAAATAACACAACTGAAATAACTACAGCAGTCGTGATCGTCTGATCTCATATGAATTAAGAGATCGTGATGACATATGATGACGTGTGCAGGTGCTGTAGTGCTGTCCCATTTCTTAGGGGTACATTTTGAAGCCCTTCCCCTTCACAATCGGTTTTAAGGGCCAAGGGGAAGGGGTACAAAAATAGAATTGGGATTGGGCCTTAGTCCATTTAACTACACTACACACAGAGCATTGTTTTCTCATGAACCATCATTACTGATGCACAACTCACAAAACTCAGACCAAAGATACAGTAAACACCATACAGTTTGTTTACTGTAAAACTGAACTTATGCAATGTACCACCACAGTATGAGTTAGATGCTTAAACATCGAAACCGAAAGCATGCAACAAGTCCACAGAATCAACGCATATTAAACTTGGCATTCAGCTTTAGCTTACATTATTATCATGGCTAGCTGACAAGAAGGCCCATAAAAATGTATTGACTGAAGTGATTATTTAAGACCTGTAAGTTACAGTAGGTATGTTTTGTAAAAGTGTAAACATATTTTATGCTGATAGTCTCACTCTCTCACTTAAGCCATACAATGTGGGTTTGTTTATTCAGTAGTCACTTGTGCATTGCACTGAAGACTCCTTTAAAAGTGATGGCGCTTTAAGATAATTGAAAATTGAAATTATTTTAGATGTTCACACACACATAAAAGCTTTGTGACATGTGAAGGGAAAATCCCAATCAGATTCTTGAGAATCTTAGAGCGTGTCCAAGACCGGAAAAAGACGAGGTCATATAATGCCGAAATCATCATGGATCAGCTCACTCATTTTGAACTTGCTTTAACTAATTCCACCCCTTCCTAAAGGCCAGTTCTTACCCTTTGTGAAAGCCAAACTGCACCATTCCCAGCCAGATTCCAAATGGTACCCTAAAGTCAGCCGATTCGAATGTTATCACTCGATTGAATGGGTGTTGTCAGTGGATATCAGCTGATAGATATGGGCCAGTAGGGGCTTTCTGCGTCAACTGGTAGGCTCAGAAGGCTGTTATCATACATCCACATGGTTAATCAGCTATAGATCACATACGGCTGTGGCCAGAATTATTTATATTATTTATTAAATTTCCAATTTATTGTATTTTATTAACGTCTACCCCTACCCCAAATCTAAACCCAACCGTCACAGTAATGTTAAAAACAGATCTGGATCTAGAGTCTTCTCTATTGGTATAGCTGATTGACCATAATAATTTTTTATATTGGTGGTGGCGCAGTGGCACAGTGGGTAGCGCTGTTGCCTCACAACAAGGCATTTCAGTGTGGAGTTTGCAAGTTTTCCCCGTGTTCATGTGGGTTTCCCCCACAAGTCCAAAGACATGCGCTATAGGTGAATTGGGTAAGTTAAATAGAGTGGAGGAACTGACGTCAATTTGTGTGCAAAAATCCGAGCTATAAAGCGAGTTAGCATTTTAGCAATTCTGGTTCCCTCGTCCCAAAGTCA